>NC_063196.1:11472690-11490190 GCF_017589495.1 Alosa alosa
TCCGAAGCGCTAACCAGTAGGCGACGGCTGCCCCCTTTGCCCTAGAGAATAATAATGGCTCTGAATGCTCATGTACTAGACAGTATGGCCCCTATGCCCCTTGCTAACTTACAGACTAATTTAGCTAGTGTGGAAAAATTCTATTGATTTCAATGCAACTCATCTCCTTTCAGGGAGATACTAATCTGTCACAGGATAGTAAAGTCATCACACCCCAAAGAGGATGAGCCAATGGGATAACAAGAGGGGATGGCGCTATAGTTTTGAAATCGAAAGTGGCTGTGGTAAATAGTAGTAGCAACGCCTACAAACATAAAAAATGTGGTTATTGGTCATTGGTCATTGGATTGGCTGCAATAATTTGAAAGTTAACGCAAAGTCAACGCCTGTCACGGTGCTAATTCACAATTGCACGGTCCCAATCGTGAGTCCCCAGACTCTATTCACTAGTAAGTAAGTAAGTAAGTAAGTAAAGTTTATTTTTAGAGCACATTTAACCACAGCTCACACTAACCAAAGTGCTGTACATAGTGCATTAGCTAAAGAATAAGAATAATAAAAAGATAAAAGATAAAATAAAATAGATAAGTAAGTACACATACAGATCAATGATTTAAGCTAAGATGACATCAACAGACAACACTTGATTACAGACATAACAGGGTAAGACAATTAAAACACAGGAAAGGCCACTAAGGGAATTGGTCATGTTTTACCCGGCTAGTCTTAAGGTATAGTACTGTCTACTTCAATGTTCTCTGCTTCTGGCTGGAAACTGCTTATAAATGTGTTTGAAGCAGCATGTTTTTTGTATGGTTCCCTTCACAATATTTGTGACAGTTTGCGTCAAATTATGTGTCAATCCAGATTGTAACAGGAAGTGGATTTTAATGTAAAAAAGGTTCATAATTGCAGAGTATAAGTGTTTTGAATGAAATCCACTTGAAGTGGTTGAATACCAGTTGTGCAGGAACATATTAAAGTTATTTTGTGTTTCACACTCCCCTCTCTGTCATCCACTCTCTCCACATCCTCCACACACACACACACACACACACACACACACACACACACACACACACACACACACACACACACACACACACACACACACACACACACACACACACACACACAAACACAAACACACACACACACACACAAGATGTATGATAGGTAGAGAAGCAGGCTGCCCAGAGCCCCATTAACTCAGAACTGCCTGCCGCTGTGAGACTGGAAGCTGGAGGAGAGCCAGCTCTGGCCAGCAGCAGTACAAAAATTAATAACCTCTCCCTTACATACACACACATACACACACACACACACACACACACACACACACACACACACACACACACACACACACACACACACACACACATACAAATAGAGGACCGTCTCATTTTATTAGATAACTCTACAGCTGTCTCCAGGGATTCAAGTTTCTTCGTACAGACTCTCTCTCTCTCTCTCTCTCTCTTTCTCTCTCTCACACACACACACACACACACACACACCTACACACCTGTACACACCCACATGCTAGCACACAGCCTTGCACACACACAAAATTGTTTAGAAATAACATCACTGAATCACTCAACTCAAATGCACTCTTGCCGTTTAAACATAAGGGGATAATATAGGAGAATCGATACAAAATGCGGCACCATCCAGTTGGGAGATCAGTACACAAACACACACACACACAGACCACACACAAACACAATCCATCCAAAATCCCAAGGGGCCAAGGGGCAGAGAGAGGGAGCGAGGGAGGGAGGGAGGGAGAGAACGAGGGAGAGCGCAAAACTCTTATGGATCGCAGATCAATTCCAACATTTCAATAAGGCAGTCTGCTCTCCTCTCTGAGAGTTGCAGCGAGAAATGAACAGCACTGCACTGCAGTGTGTGTGTGTGTGTGTGGTTGCTTTTGTGATGGGTATGTGTATGGGTATGTGTAGACAGACCAAATGGTTATGCACTTTGTGTGTGTGTGTGTGTGTGTATGTGTGTGTGTATGTGTGTGTGTGTGTGTGTGTGTGTGTATGAATGACAATGTTAACCTTTATATCTATATATTTGCATTATTAATGACACATTGCTTCATCATCCTTAGATAACATATACAACTTGACTTGTCAGAACCTATCGGCTAACATTTTACAACAATTCCTTAATATGGTAGCACTAGCATCATGACGGGTGTATAGACCTTGTGTTAAAGGGATATTCCACCATTTGGGGAATTACACTCATTTTCCACCTCACCTTGAGGTAAATAATTGATTTTTACCTTTCTCCAGTTCATCCAGCCGTTATCTGGCGATACCACTTTTAGCTCCAGCCTATAGATCATTGAATCTGATTAAAACATTAGCATCTCGCCTGTTAGCAACACGCTTAAAAGTGACTAAGATTTACGGTAATTTTCCTATTTAAAACTTGTCTTCTCTCAAGTTAGAAAGTGTAATAAGACTAACAGAAAATGAAACGTGGCGATTTTCTGATTTGACATGGAACTATACTCTCATCCCGGCGTAATAATCAAGGAACATTGCGAACGCACCATGGGCGTAGCAGCACAATTATATCATTCAGCACCTGAAAATAGTCCCCGTAGGCTAACTTCCAGCAACAAGGTTGAGCTGCAGCAGATTAATTGGTTAGTGACTGGATGTTTACGCCTGAATGAGAGTATAGTTCCATGTCAAATCTGCCTAGAAAATCGTCATATTTCCTTTTCTGTTTCTGTTTCAGTCTACTTTCTAACTTGAGAAGAAAACTCTCGTCACTGATTAGCCTGTCCTCTCTGGTGTCTGATGGAAACATTAATGAAGACTACTTGCACCTATGACTTGCACGAAAGGCTCTCAGTGCGCTCGTTTGTTTTCCGGTGGATTGTTAACTGTGTTGTAACGGTATCTTGTTTGCCCAATAATAACTATTTTATTATATTTTATATAATAACTATGGGCAGCCATGGCCTACTGGGGGCAGCCGTGGCCTACTGGTTAGCGCTTCAGACTTGTAGCCGGAGGGTTGCCGGTTCACGAACCCCGACACGGCTGAAGTGCCCTTGAACAAGGCACCTAACCCCTCGCTGCTCCCCGAGCGCCGCTGTTGTTGCAGGCAGCTCACTGCACCGGGATTAGTGTGTGCTTCACTTTACTGTGTGCTGAGTGTGTTTCACTAATTCACGGATTGGGATAAATGCAGACACCAAATTTCCCTCACGGGATCAAAAGAGTATATATACTTATACTTATTTTAACACACGCATAAATCCTTTTTTATCTTAACGTGCTGTAGACACTAATTACATTAACAATAGCGGCGTTAAATTGTTCGCAAAGACTGATGTAACCGATACGAGCTATGTACAAACAGGTCGCACAGTAAAACTGCAGACTGCCTGTCGCAGGAGCTGAAAATGGCAAATTGCGTTTTTCCATGTCATGCATAAGCATTCAGAGGAGGGTCAGGGGAAAGTGGGAGTTTCGTGCTAAAAGGTGGGAGGAGAAGCGTAAAATGCGCCTAATTTGATATGCCCCTGTATTAAAAACTTAAAATTAAAATTGCCCATGAAATATTTCCGCCTGGTGAAATACTTCGCACAATGAGGAAGCACAGCGTGCGCTATTACCGAACTTGCATAAACCTTAAAAAATGTCCTCCTCTCTCTCTTTCTTACCTCCCTCTTTATCCCCTGTTCCTTTTTTGCACAAAAAATTATGTTTATTTGGGGGGAGCAGGGCTGGGGGTTTGTGCAGTAGGCTTGTGTTGATAGACCTTTTTTCCATCATTTTTCATATCTGTTCTTGCAATGATATGACATGTTTATGTGCACCTTTTACATTGGTTTTTGTTTAATTCTTTAACATGTAGCTACTTGTGACAGTGTATAAGCACTGTTTAGAAGTCTCTAGCACTGATGTGTGCGGACGTCCTCAATAACAAATAATAAGGTAACACTTTATAATAACTACACACAATTCATCATTTATTAAGCCTTTGTTACTTATTAGTTAATGGTTTGTTCATCATTAGTAATTTCTTGTTCATTTATAATTCATCATCAGTAAAGCATTTGTTCACACAATTATACATGGTTTGTTCATAGTAAATAAGCCTATCCAAAAAATATGTTTGTAAGTACATGATTTATACTTAATAAGTAATGAAACAACCACTTATAATGAAATCATTTTCTTATTATAAACCAGTTGTAAACTATTACAAAATGCTTTGTTCATCATTTGTAAAGCATTGTTCCTATGTTAATTCTCATAAATAAAGTATTTGTAGACACAGTTATAAATGGTTTGTTCATAGTAAATAAGCCTATATCTAAAATATGTTTATGAATTATTGTTAATACTTAATCAATTATGCAATATACAAATGCACTAATGATTAGTTAGGATGAGGATACATATTTTATAAATCACTTCCTAATACTATAATTCATGATTAACTCAGGGGTTACAAGTGGTTAGTTAATGATATTTTGTGAGCTTATCTAAAGTGAGGAATTTCTATGCCTTGCAACACATTTTCAAATGAGTTTTAAAGATTACATTCACATTCATTCATTTAGCAGACAAGAGACGTACACATGTCAATTAAATTGAAGGCTATTGACATAACAGTGAAAGCCGGGAATTGAACCCCCAACTTTCCAGGCTATTGCATGCTAGCCCAGCTCCTTATCCACTACGCTACCTTGGCCCAGATAGAAAGCCCTACAACTATGCAAGAGTTTCTGTTTTCTTCTACTAAACACTGTTATTAAACATCTGTAAACTATTATTAAATGCTGTATTCTTCATTTGTAAAGCATTATTCCTACATTAATTGTCATCTGTAAATCATGTTTACACACAGTTAAAAATGGTTTGTTCATAGTAAACACGCATATCTACATTATATTTTTGAATTGACTGTTGTAATACCACTGGGCAGAGGTAGTGTAGTGGATAGGGAGCCGGGTTAGCATGCAGTAATCCATAAAGTTGGGGGTTCAAATCCCGCGTCCACCAATGTGGCCTTGCCCTTTAATTTCATTGACATGTGTAAGTCGCTTTGGGTGAAAGTGTCGGCTAAATGAATAAATGCAAGTGTAAACTTTATAACTCATTTGTAAATGTGTTGCAAGGCATAAAACGTCCTCACTTTAGATTAGCTCACAAAATATCATTAACTAACCATTTGTAACTCCTGAGATAATTATTAATTAAAGTATTAGGAAGTGGTTTATAAAACCACTAAATGTCTACATGTCTGCTAAATGTAATGTAATGTAAAATATGTATCCTCACCCTAACTAATCATTAGTGCATGTGTATGTAACAACTGTTAAATAATGGAAATATTACTTAATCACAAACATATTATTGCATCATTTATTAAGTATTAACAATAATGTATAAACATATTTAAGATATAGGCTTATTTACTATGAACAAACTATTTATAACTGTGTGAACAAATGCTTTACTGATGATAAATTAGAAATTACTAATGATGAACAAACCATTAACTACTAAGTAACAAAGACTTAATAAATGATGAATTGTGTGTAGTTATTATAAAGTGTTACCCTCCTGGTAGAAACAGAGGAGCATTCACCAAGGCTACTCACTGGTTCTCAAGTCTGTCATGGAAAATGTCCATCATAACTGATGGAAAATATAGATCTGCATCTGATATACAAAATCTTTTTTTTAATATAAAATATAAAATTGTGTGTTAAATGTATAGATGTTAAATGTAAACATCTGTATCTCTTGGATAACCCAATCAAATCAGGTTGGCTAATGTACAGAAAAAAAACCTAAACAACACTTCGGCAGGCAGTCACACAGAATGGGAAATCAAATGAGTCTGACAGACAGGAAGTGAACAGGAGTGGGACAGTTGTGACAGGGGGGGCATTTTTTGGCGTGACACCGGGGCATGTCCAGCTCAAGGAGCAGACAGAGGCTCTGTCTGACCGGCCCTCAACCTGCTGACAGTGGATGTTCGCTTGTCACAACACACTCTGCCACATCACGCCCAATCACGCTTCGCCGGCACGCGCATACACACTTACACACACATGCATGCACCACACACACTGCACACACACACACACACACACACAGACACACACACACACCACATACACTACACACACACACACACAGACACACACACATACACATGCATACACATACAGTACATCACACACCACACACACACCACACACTGATACACATCGCACACACACATACACAACACACACCACGCTCACACACACAGACACACACGCACACCACACACACGATTCTTAGTTCAGATCCATAGGGTCCGCCTGAAGATAGATTGACAAGGTCGATGTAGGTTTCCATCTCACATTAACTGCGTCATCCACCGCATCAACTAATTCTGCACTATCCACCCAGCTATGCTGCAGGAACACCTGTGCTAAGTGCTAATGAGCCATTAAGCAACACTTTTGCAGTTTGTGTGTGTGTGTCTGTGTATGTGTGAATCTGTGTTTTATAGATGAGTCATGATGAATCACTCCGCAATGCTGAGGCCGTCACCTACTGAGGCCTTTTTAAACAACATCAAGAAACACCTCACATCTGTAGAGGCCAGTGGCCTCTAAAAGGCCAGTTTCCGCTGCTCTATACATTCCAAATTACAAAGCGTTTCTTCTACAGACTGTATCCTTTATGCAGCGCATCTTCATATGGTATCATTGACTTAAGTGCATTATTCCTTTTATTGCACAGTTGTCTGCCATTAACAACAGTGTGTGGCTGCATGCTGCATGTGGCTGGTGTCTGACTAAAAGAAAAGGGGGCTTTTCCATTGATGTCAGTGGTCTCTGAACATCCACCTGTGTCATTTAGCTACCAAGACATCAACATTGGAACAGCTTAATTTACAATGACAAATAATCAATCGATTTATCAATCAATCAATCAATCTATCTATCTATCTATCTATCTATCTATCTATCTATCTATCTATCTATCTATCTATCTATCTATTCTATCTATCTATTTTATCTATCTGGTTCAAATTTATATGAACTCCTGACTATTTCACAAATAACAATGACATCGAATGGCAAGTACCCAAGTGGCAAAACTGGTGGGGTAAGCGGCACAGCGATGCACCAACACCACCAAGGACATGAGCTCAGTGCCCAGCAAACACACTACACATACTGATGTAGATGCATCTGCCGTCTACTGTATTTCACTTTGAGTTAAAGCATCTGCCTTTCAATACAATTTGGGTTCATTACAATGATAACAGCGCTGGATAATGGAGTGGGCCGTAGCTGTGGGACATGCGACCAGTACAGCACAGTCACATTAAACATGTTCCAGACAAATGGAGAGCTCCCGTCAACCATGCCAAACACAACGCTGTCTGTCTATGACCGGGAGAATATATTGTACAAGGATGTGTGTGTGTGTGTGTGCATGTGCACGCGTGTGTGTGTGTGTGTGTGTGTGTGTGTGTGTGATAGATAGATAGATAGATAGATAGAGAGAGAGAGAGAGGGAGAGAGAGAGAGAGAGAGAGAGAGAGAGAGAGGGAGGGAGAGAGAGAGGGAGAGGGAGGAGAGAGAGAGAGAGAGAGAGAGAGAGAGTGGTGAGGGGTAGATGCTTAGGGGACTTGACTGTGATAAGATTACAAAATGGGACTGGAATGTCAAACAAACCTATCTCTCTCTCTCTCTCTCTCTGTGTGTGTGTGTGTGTGTGTGTGTGTGTGTGTGTGTGTGTGTGTGTGTGTGTTTGACACAGAGATGGAAAGTGAGAGATGGGACGTGCAACTACAACTAAACGACTGTGACTTGTGATAAATAATAAATACGGGAAACTGGGGTCCGAGTGTTCATTTAACAGTGTTAATATTTTACTAAGACAGTGAAGAGATGAGGAGACAGGACAGGAAAAGACAGAACAGCAGAGGATAGAAGAGAAGGGAGGGGGAAAGAGGAGAAGAGAGAAGACAAGAGGAAAATGGAGGAGAGAAGTCTGAGGAGACCTTTATTTGACATGAGATGAGAGACCTGATGCAGTCGTTTTTTAGATGGAGATCTAAAGAGAGAAAAAGTGTAGGAGGGCAAAAAAAGAGAGAGAGAGAGGAGGAGAGGGGAGATATGTCTGAGAGATGATTTTTATCTTCCTAAACTATGACTCAGCAGAGAGCCTGGATTTAACAAGCCAACCAATCTCCCCCCTCTCTCTCTTTCTTTCTCTCTCTCTCTCTCTCTCTCTTTCTTTCTCTCTCTCTTTCTTTCTATCTCTCTCTCTTTCTTACTCAGACACTTTATTCTCAGTCACTTTGACTAACTGAGACAGAATGCATATTATTTTTCCCAGACACAAACCCAAACATATCTTCAGTTTCTCTGAAATTTACAAAGACAGACCATATAAAACACACAAACACACTCACACACACACGTACAAGCACACACACACTCAAACCCGTACACACCCTCTGGCCACTCAAAAATAGAAGCGGGAGCCAGACAGCAGAGCAGCACACATACACACACACACTTCCATTATCAACACATACAAAAATGAACACAGACATAATATGTCTTGAATAATCTAATGTGAGACAATGGTGTTGTATTATTTAATTTCTCAACCACATGGGTGCTGTCCTGGTTTAATACACCCCCTTCCCCTCCTCTCCCCCTGCCCATTCATCTGGAGTCTACAATGCTGCATTTGTGAGAAAACAATTTCACTCTAACAGCAGAGTGCCTGTCTCTACGGGCTACTCCTGTCAGTCATCCAACCACCACAACTGTTCTGCTGCACCCTCAGTGCGCCTATATTAAACCTGAGCAATATTGCTATGGACTGTGTTTGCAATATCAAAGTCCTTGTCAGCAGAACAGAAAATGTGGCAGAATCAACAACAAGAGGCCTTAAGGAGCTTATGGCTACACGTGAGCTAATTAACTGACAGCAAGCACACTTCTTGACAAACTCCATCAGCACAGCTGGCAAAAGCTGGCTACATTGCAAACCAATGCATTTTGTCATATATTTGGCAACATTGTTTAAATAACCTTTACCTTGACATTGTCTGGTAAAAGCAGTTTGTTTTCACAGGGTTTCTGAGTTTCTGGATTTCTGAATGTCTGTGTCTCACCCAGGGTAGGAATTTCACGGCAGCCGTCATTGCCTCTTGCGTTGGCCGTGAGGCCCCTTTGAAAATCAGAGGTTTACAGGCCACGGTGGCCTTGGTGCCCCCTTCTTTCAATATTCTGCTTTGCGTCCTACTAATACCGATTTTTATTTAGCCTGTGGCCTGTCAAAATAATCTTAGCATTCACAGCGCAAATTCATTTAGTCTTTTACGCAGTGGAGAAAGTGACAGTGCAAGAACGAAAGTGCGTCCAAATTCACCCATTCATCTCCGTTTAACTACTCGCAAAGTAGTCTATTCATCACACAGACATCACAAGTATCACATGAAAGAGCTTTTTCTCAGCTTTTAAACGATGTTACCCGATAATTGCTGAGTTGAACGGTTCGCGAGAAAAGTAGCCTAAATAATATAATTCAATTTAATCATACATACTGAAGGTTTTGCGTCCCATGATCTCCCAACCCATTCATCTAGGTGGAATACTTCACGAACCCTTCTTTTAACACACGACAAACCATATATCAGAATAAACAGCAGACCTTACCGAACACAAATGTGTAAAGCAGTCCCCTGTACAGTTAGTCGTTCCAGAGTAATCCAGTTTTGAATTTGCAGTAAATTTCGACATGCATGGATGTCTCTAAATTTGGGCTTTAAGTTTTACAATGTGTTTAAATTGTTCCACATGATTTCATAACGGGCCAAATACAAAACAAATGTTACAAATATCGCCTAGATATTGGTAAATCAGAGGACAGCTGACTGACTTTGTGAAAATAGCCTTAGCCTAATGATCACAAAATGCTAAGCATGCATCTAGGCTATTTGAGTTTCTTAAAGCTGAGCTGTGGTTGAATTGTTCAATACATGATTTTATAACAGGCCAAATATAAAATAAATGTTATATACTGTATAGCCTAGATATCTGTAAATATTAGATGATCAGATGATTTACAGTTCTATGTAATATGTCATGTTTCATGTTTTGTAATGTTTCATACAGTGATGCAGGTCTACTGCAGTGAATAGGCTAAATAAAACTTTGATCATTTTTATAGCCTAATACTGTATAGTTAACTTTGGCCTTGGTGCCCTGACATGTGGCCTTTGTGCCCCCCACCAAATATGCCCAAATGAAGGCCAAGTGGCCTTGCCCCCAGAATGGTGAAATTCCAAGCCTGGTCTCACCACAAACCAGTTTTATTATTTTCCACTGCTTTCCATGACTGTACCACAGCATTGAATTTGAGTAACTTGTGTAACTGATTCCAGGCATTATTAAGCACATGATGCCTAAACATTGCTGTGGTTCTCCCTACTGTCCAATTAAATGAGTGGAACTTAGATTTCAGAATCAGAATCAGAATAGCTTTCATTGGCTTTATTTCTCCATTTAAGGCCAATATATAGTCCAGGAGACAAGTGTCACTCGGCAAAAATGAACTGCTACAGACAGACGTTGTAGAGCTGTAGGCTTTCATAGTCCAACACCTGAGCCAACAAATAATTGTTTACTAGTTTCTATAACAACTTGGACTTTAACGTTACATGTCACCATGAAACAAAAGTAAACAGACAGACCACGGCAACATCATTTCTTGATGTATGCGACAAGCTCAAGCAGACAGAAATTGTGTGGTTTTTACAGTACATCATATTTTGTTGATTGACACTTGCCTGGACTATCAATTGTCTTTTGTGCAACAGGAATTACTATTTCATGAGCTATGGTGCCAATGAATTAATAATCAAGCAAAAGTAATTTAGAAGTAAGCAACATCACACAAGAGATTGTGATATTTTAAGAGAATTTGCCTTAAAAAGTCAACAGTCACAACAGCCACAATGTCTTAAACGCCTATAGCCATGGTATATTTTCAAGTTTTGGTTCTTCCCTAGGAATTTATTCTTGACCAGGAGTCATGAATAAATTCCATGGAGACACATAACAAAAAGGGAAGACGGTTCTGATTATCAACACCCCAATGGTCACCCTACAGTCTGCTATATTATACCATCTACAACAGTTTATTAATGGAAATATATGCACATACTGTGTATGGAAATGCAAAAAGAGAAACTGAACCAAAGGTGAGTAATAAAATGCAAGTAGAGATTTTGGGCTGTGTACAATGGATTCAACAATACATACATGACATACATACATACATGCATACCAATGCATACATATAACAAAGCCAATGCTATATCAATTATCCATTTATACAGATACCTACTGTACATAAGCTGGACATACTCTCATATACACTCACATTCATACACACACACACACACACACAGTATAGAGAGTGACAGAGAGAGATAAGGAAAGAGAGAGAATGAGAGTTAGATAGCTAGCTGGCTGACTAGTTGGTGAGGTCTAGCCAGGTGGGTTCTTCTCACACTTCAGTAGCTGTGTGTGTGTGTGTGTGTGTGTGTGTGTGTGTGTGTGTGTGTGAGGGTGTGCATGTGCGTGGGCGTGTGCCCTTCGGTATCTATTAAACCCGGCTTGACCTCCTTTCCTGCTGTCTGTGTGTCAAAAGGCTGCTGGCCGGGCGACTGCCATATGGTGGCGCATGCCTCTCCAGTCTGACCTGTGTAGTCTTCCACGTCAACCACTACAAGTTTGAGAAGGCCAGAGACAGCATACATTTGGCAACACAGCATCTAAACAGCCATTCTCATAAGGCAAGGCTTTAAATGTAAATGTACCATTAGTGATTCTGGATGATGTCACCTCTGTTGATATTTGAACCAAACACCAACAAAAACACCAGAGAACAAATTCACTAAGCCCCTTCCACAAACTCCCCTTCCATTTTCCCAAATGTATTAATATTATTATTATTACTAGTAGAAAAAGTAGTAGTAGTTGTAGTAGTAGTAGTAAGTTTAAGTTGACATTTTATTGATTTACTTTTGACTAATAAAAATAACCCAGCTGTAGAGTGCACAAAACTAAATTATGATTTATGAGTATTCCTAAAATGTATATATCTAGACTTTGCAAATTAGCTCTTTATATAAAACTGACATTAGTATACATTAAGTATAATACAGGTCTGACTACTCAGGTTAGAGCTGTCGTAAAGACTGCTTTTGGGATGATGTCTTGAGGTTATGTTAGGACACTTGCCGGGTGGAAATGTCACAAGCACGTTAGAACAAATGGCCCCAGGATGTGCGTGTGTGTTTGTGTGTGTTTTGTGTGTGTGTGTGTGTGTGTGTGTGTGATTTGATAGACATATTGCTGATGACATGACAAGCCAAGATGTCTTCACTAAACACTAATTGGTAGCCTTACCGTACTATCGAACTGGTCAGCATGATGCCATCTGACAGTTGTCATAATGTGCTATGTCACTCGAACCCAGAGAGTGTCACAGAACAGCATGTCATCATAACCCATGACTACAACAGGCATGTCACTGGATGTGACTATGGCATCAGGATGACTTTACATATGCTGCTTTTATGACCAAAAACAAAACAAAAAAGAATTATGGCAAAAATTGCAATAAGTAGCCTAAGCACTATTTGTCAACAATGATTATTATGACCGCCGCGCAGCGAACCGCAAAAAAAAAAAAACAGTTTTTCCTAAATAACTACCTGAACCGTGGCACTGAGGATGAAGAATCTTTTATGGTATGTTGGTCTCAAGGTCCCACATCAACCTGGCTCATAATCACTCATTTGTGATTTGCACCCCCACCCCGGTAAAAATGAAAATGCAATATTATTCTGCTTTAATTGCCCTATCTTCAGTTAAGATGTTCAGAACCAAATTTTATGTGTGTGGATTGACCTGGCATTCTCTGGGGGTATGCCAAGTTTCGAGAATTACATCCATGGGGGTCTAAAAATTAGGTTATGTGTACATTTAGTGACTGTACACTCATTGGCCTGTAAATGGCGGTGCACACATATACACATGCACACACACAGGCACCCACATACTATCGGTATTAGAACGGCCGATACATAATTACAAATTCAGTAGGATTAAAAAAGAAAGCCAAAATAAATATTCATCATCATCATCATGGCTGCATTTTCAGTATTGGCGATAAGTAGTCGTTTGTCCACTAGATGGCGACGTTGCAGTGAGCGTAATTTTGTTGGAAGTTAAAAGTGGGTTGGAAAAAAAAAACAATGGACGCTTTCCTACAAGGACTGTAATTTACCTTGAGCGGACATCTAATAAGGATAGGGCCGATGTTCACATGAAGTGTAATTCCCATTTCTTCTTGAAGCCGAAATAAATCTGAGGATGTTTATCGGACCTGCTTGGTTTTTACTGCAGAATGCGTTAATCTTGTAATATCAATAAGGACCTAGGTAATGTTAAGCGTTAGTTGAGTGATGGAGGCATTTGATTGATTGCATTTGTAGAAAACTATAAATGCGGTTATACCAAGCAAATTGATAGCAGCACTGTTTGTATCTTTCGACTGTCATTTATTGCACGTGCTACAAAATCATTCTGTGCAATGGAAGATTTACCAACGTTACACCGGTCTGATACAGTTTTGCCTATACATGCGTGAGACTGAGACGCCTGTTTATTTTGTTTGTTTATTAAGTCGTGCATGGTGTGAGAGGGGGAATCGATGTGCTTTGATTACAGCTTGGTAGTTGTAGTCTTGTGAAATTAAAAGCACGTGTGTGTGAAGTATCCAAACAATGACACCTTCATTTCGTTATGGCTGCTTTAGCAACACACCTTAAGCTACTGTGTAGTGGGTCCCATCTAGAAGTGGCTACTTCATTAGCTTTCCTTGACTCATGGGGCTGCTTGAATGTTATTACAATTTTTCGCCACGATATGGCAGTTTAAGTCCGCTTGATACTGTAAGGCGTAAGCCATTGGTTTCCAAAGGAGATTTTATTTGTGTCGCCAGCATAGCCTATTGACAATTTATGTTGTAAATAGGCCTATCTTATAATCCTACCTGTAGCTTAGGGAAGCTAACAGCTTTCTATTAGGATCTAGTTTGTTAGTTACCGTTTTGTCATAACTCCCTGATGCATTTTTGCATTTAGAATAGCCAGAGCGTGTATATCTCAATCGGAAAATTAAACAATATCGGGTGCCTATGGACTAGGCTGGGTGAACCCAGCCTGATCTGCCCGCTATTTATTTTTGATTTCTTAAAAGATTGAGCTTGGTCTGATGAAAGCCAGACTAGCCATGGACCTCAGTTACACAATGCAAGGGAACATGAATCAGCCTATATTTGTGAATTTAACAATAACGGACAAAAGCTCTTCAACTTTGGCCCGTTAAAATGTGTATGAACAGTCTAGCGGCGCATTTCATCAAGGCCCATTTGGACATGTCAGTTATTTGCACCACTGGTTAGATGTAAAACAGCATTTCGTTTCAGACTAGGCTACTGTTACTTAATTTGTGCATTAACAATAACGTTTCAGACTACTGTTACTTAATTTGTGCATTGACAATTATTATTAGATAAAAGTATTACATGAACTAAAGATGACTAAAATCTTATGTAGAAGAAGAAACATTCACAAAAATCCATCCATCCAAAATGACCTTTGTTTTTGATAGCTGTTGAAAACGGCATGGAACTGATAGAGATGTTTTTGTTTATAAATACACAAAAAATAAATAAATAAATAAATAAATAAATAACATTATGCTGATACCTTTTGCTTTTTCCCAAATACAATGTAGCCTACAGGTGTAAGTGACCTTTCATCAATCCAGTTGCAATGGATGAACTGTGATGAACTGCCCTACTTGTGATTGTTTAGAGATTTTAAAGGTTTTATAACAATGCTACATCTTCTTTGGCTATTCTACAATCTATTCACCTTTTCAGCACCAGTAGGCTACTTTCTGTGCAGCCGCGACACACACACTCAGGCATGCCAAACAAGCATACACAAAAAGTTTCAAGAGTGGGGGGATGGAGTAAAATATGGAGACAAATTGAAGTGTGATTTATTTTCGCGGAACGGATGTACAGGACTGAGCGGCGGTCATATTTTGTACCGCTATGCGGTACATCTAGTTTATCATTGTATCAGTTTTCAAATAGTACTTATGTTGGTGATAAGTGGATGTATATAACACCACCCTAATGTGTTATCCATAGTGATGATGGGATGTTTAAAGCAACGGTAAGTTTTCTTTGTCTAAAACCAGCTAGCTAGCTACTTAACCTAAAAGCTATGTAAAAAGAATACAAACACCAACAACGGTTCAGCTGTTGTTTTCTATGATCATTTATAAGAAATATTCTGCATTAATTTATAGACAAATGTAAAGACTGCAAGTTGCTCTTTAAAATGGCTTCAATGCACAAGCAAAGACAAATACTACTGCACTCACCACAACAGCAAAGAGGCAATTAGAACGCCTTCGTTCAGTTATCACAAAAAGCATTTCCTCCTTCAGTAAGTTCACTCTCGATAACTAACTGGTGTCTTAATTCCATGATAAAGAGCAATCCAGGCACTCAGGATGAAAAACTGGCATCCTTTTGTGATAAAAGTGGAGAAATCCTTTGTCTTTTCATAAGGTCCCAGACCACAGAGCAGCCTGGATGACATATGTGTCTAACTGTGCTCCGCATGACTTGCGGAAGATTAAACCAAGGCTAGTTACCTGTGTCAACAACACACCTCAAAGAGGGCCAAATTATGACATGCTGTTACTCACTGGCCCTCTCAAAGGTCCTTTCTCGACCTTCAACATGGACCCAATGCACTTTACAGTAATGCACTGACATGACACGACCAAAACTACTAAACGTTTAATTACATTTTTATCTGTATTTTGTCTTTATCTGTTCTATTTTGCTTTAATTCATGTATTTGTGTATTATAAACTTGTGCTGGCTTGCACCCAAAACACTGCATAGACCTCCGCACCCAGGGGCCTAGTCAGACTGCACCCCCATTGTGTGGCTCTTTTCACCTTCTGTCATTAGAATGCCGCCTGCGTGTCCTTGCCTACAGTTGTTTGTACACTCATCCAATTTCACTTACGTTCACATTATTCTAATCGGCTCGTAATAGTAGAATGCGAGCAAGCAAGCAAGCAAGCAGGCGAGCCGACCGCTGGGAATCCATAAAGAAGGGGGATGTAGTGACACTGTTTGGAGGATTAGGAGGATGTCAGGACATCAGAGTGATAGATGTAAGCTACAAACTCACTCCCGGCTAATGGACATCAGTCTGACCCTATGTGTCCACTTACAGTGTGTGTGTGTGTGTGTGTGTGTCTGTGTGGCCAGCACGCAACGGCCAACACACCTCATTTGTCTGATGGACACTCAAAGGCGGGTCAAAAACATCACTCTGTTTCTGTTCTAGTGTGGGTGTATTCCACACAAGAACAAACCATCATTTATTTATGTGTGAGACTAAAAACGGCGCAAGACCCCCCCCCCAGCGACAACCACAGCGGTACAGTAGAGAAATGGAATTCAATGAAATAAAAAATAAATCAAAATCTGAACAAACTCAACAAAGCAAGGGCCCAGGGCTCACAACACGTGGAAAATCTGTAAGAAATCAGAAGTAATCTGCCATCTGGGTGCATTTTAGACAAGTGAAGGAAGGTATTCACAGGCACCAAGACCAGCAGCAACACTAGTCCACATCTCAGCCAAGGCTAGGCTACGCTAGTGGGATGGATAGATAGATAGATAGATAGATCGATAGATAGATAGATACTTTATTGATCCCCAAGGGGAAATTCAAGGTTAGGGGTTCTTCTGGTGATACTGACACAGCTGTAGTATAAGAACATATCTACTGATGTTTATGCCAATACTTGGCTATTCAGCAGCTAACGTACTTCACGCGCATACAGTGGATTGCATCTGTCTGTTGAACTGGCTGCCAAATTTTAGTGCAAACTGACAATAAAGTAGTATCATAACTGATAACTGCTCTGCGTAACTGCTCCCCAGCCGCAGTAGCAAGCACTACCCACTGCTCGTGTGTGTGTGTGTGTGTGTGTGTGTGTGTGTGTGTGTGTGTGCTCCTAGTAAGCTCACTGCTCTGAGTGTGTGTTTGTGTATGCAGAGGAAGAATCTCACTTGGAACAAAATAAAGTATTAATTAAGCATCGTATCATACCCTACAATATACAATGTCTCTCAACACACAACATAGTGTTCTACTGATATCATCAACACATTTCCAAGGTAAGGTCTCACAGGCTGCATGGGTGCAGGTGCATCGTGGCAATGGCAGCCATGATGACCTTGGGCTGCTGTTGGCACCTTCCTCTTCTCCCTGTGCTGCAGGTATTATTGCCCATGAACAGGGACATTTG
>NC_063196.1:11500190-11522690 GCF_017589495.1 Alosa alosa
TATGTAAGTCTCTCTCTCTCTCTCTCTCTCTCTCTCTGTGTGTGTGTGTGTGTGTGTGTGAGTGAGTTTAATAGCGACAAAGCATATTATGTAAGACACAAACACCTGCCGACGTTCATAAGCACTGCAGCTCAAACAGCAAATCTCTCTCTCTTCCCCTCTCTCTCTCTAGCGCGCTCGCTCGCTCGGTCTCAAACAATACTGCAATGGCCTATTGCTTGCATTTATTTGTTGTCATTTGCTCGTGACGTTTCATTTAGCATCGGTGATACGCGAGCTCAGTAACGGCGTCGACTCGTGCGCAGGCAGCAGCGCGCGTCAGCATTGCTCTCCTCGCGATGAATTCTTACGTAAATCATTATTTTAATCTTTGTGAAGAGCGGCTCTGTCTGATCCGGCCAGACAGCGCCGCGGAACGCCTCGTGCTGCGGGTTTCGTTAGAACGCT
The DNA here is from genome assembly GCF_017589495.1 of Alosa alosa. Classification (NCBI taxonomy): domain Eukaryota; kingdom Metazoa; phylum Chordata; class Actinopteri; order Clupeiformes; family Clupeidae; genus Alosa; species Alosa alosa. The sequence continues at coordinate 11,500,638 of NC_063196.1, forward strand.
ACGCGAACCAATTAATCACCAAAGACTGGAGTCTCAAGGGAAGAGCCATCGCTTCTCCCTCTCTAGCTCTCATTGAGCCTCTCTCTCTCTCTCTCTGTACGTATGCGTGCGTGCGTGTATGTGTGTGCGTGTGTCGCCCCATGTGTGCAACTGTTAAATATCTGTTGTTTCAAAGGAAGAAATGTTGTGTGAGGTTCGGAAAAGAGAATTGGTGTCGACAAATGAACATCATTAACAACCAAACACAACGCAGATCCGTGGAGCTGTCAGACTCTAGTACATGAGAGAGAGACAGAGAGACAGAGAGAGAGAGAGAGAGAGAGAGCATGGAGAATGTGTGAATCGGATGCGTGCGTGTGCGACTTAAAATCGATGCAATTAGTGACGAATACACTAGCACTTATCCGGTCTAGCTCCTCAACAGCGCACGCTGATCATTCTAATCAACTAGAACATCAGTTTCGCAGCTCGTTGCAGCCCACGCGGGAACCAACGCAGCGGACTGAGCGCGTCCACCGAAGTCGTCCTGTACGTGTGTGAATGTGTGGTAATGATTAACCCTGTCTACTCAGCTGTCAGTAGGCCTTCAAATCAACACCGTCGTGTGCGTGTCTTCCTGTGTGCACCCTCGTGCTCTGCTTTTGCCTGTATCACACTGGGTCTCTGCAATTGACACATTAATCCCTGTTCAGCAGATTATGCAAGAGGCGATTGTTTATTCCAACCCCCCTCATCCCTCCCATCCTCGCTGCCTCTCTTGCCTCCAAGCTACACTCTCCAAACACACGAAAGAAACGTCTAGAGCCCGTCTTGTCTCCCTTACGCCGTCGGTTTAACACCCATCACCTACCCCCCCCCCCCCCCCACACACACACAAAACCTACCCCGTTTTCGTTCTATCCTTATCGCAACGAGCCACCGTCACCAACAACAAAGCGTGAAAGCACTTTATCCTGGGGAACGAGCTAGACGTCAAGACGGCTTCACATTTTTGAGCGCATTCACCAATGTGCTACTGTAGCGGGTTTGGACACGCTGCGGCCTTTTGGGACAGGAGGACAGGACTTTTCAGGAGGACGGTGGGCTCAATTGTCCTGAACTCTCCCATTGTGGCTAAACGGCAGCCAGGCCATGGTCCCTTACATGAATTTTGCGCACAGGGTCATCTTCATCTAGCTGAAACAGAGTCCCACGCCAGGCAGAAAGAGGGGGGGGGGGGGTAGAGATAGGGGAGCTTTTCAGACCCATCGACCGCCGCATCACAATAGCCACACCACATGCAGCTTGGCCAATGCACACGGCCAGCACTGCGGGAGAGATATGTTATCTGAATTTTCCGTCTCTCAAGGCTTTGAGGCGCGTATGCACTACGCACACACACACAGGCAGTCGCGCACAAGCACTCTCTCTCTCACACACAGACACACACACACACACACACACACACTGCTGTGAGCTGATGTCGCATTAATTAAACACAATGATCCGCGGAAGAGAGTACAGCTGGGGGTAACGGGCCGGGAGAGCGCCACTCGCGCAGTGTTTTTGCAGGGCTCAGATGGAGCAATGCGCGACCGCACTTGACACTTCTATCGCCATGGCCAGGGAGACAGGATGCAGTAACTTCAGCTTACCTGTTAGTAGTTACGGTGGCAACATATGTGTACGTGTGTGTGTGTGTGTGTGTGTGTGTGTGTGTGTGTGTGTGTGTGAGAGAGAGAAAGAGAGAGAGAGAGAGAGAGAGAGAGAGAGAGCGTGTGTGTGTATGTGTGTGAGTGTGAGTGTGATTGTTATCCCACCTTGCAGAGCTGGAAATGCTCCGACTGGAGCGTCTCGTGGACTAGGTCGTTTTCTCTCACGCCCAGCGGTTGCGACGGCGTGGCGGAAGCCGTTAGTCCGTCCAGCACCTTCCGGATGTTAAACTTCTTCATGCTCCTCTCCGTGAGCACGCGATGCCACGCTGGACCGACCACACAGAATCACAGATCTCCCGGAAAAGATCAGGGGATGTGGTGGGGGTGCGCCACGCTCGCTGGCTTTTCGGTGATTCTCCCCAAAAATCTCACATTTTATACCGTGTTGTCTCCGCGGTCTCCATGTCCGAATATTCGGCCGTCACCAGAGCAGTACACGTGAGCCAGCTTGTTAATTTAGAACCTCTATATTAGTGCTTCAGTCGGAGTGGTCACATAAAGCGTCGGTACAGTTCTCTCCTCCACCGACCACTGTCCTGCTGCGTCTCTCTCTCTCTCTCTCTCTCTCTCTCTCTCCCTCGCTCTTTCACACACAGCTGCAGCGGTGAGCCTGCGCATTTCGCGCGACACCCGGATGTTTGATAAAAGTCGCCGCCTGCCGCTCCGGTGACCGCAACGGAGTACGCGCGCTGTCTCCTGCCGTCACATTGCGCCCGTGCCTGCCCAGCCCCGCCCATTGCACCTGGCGTCCTGAAGATGCTTCAACCAAAGCCACAATGAAGCTACAGAGGCACGCGTGCACACAAGTGCCAGGCACTTACAAACAATACAGCCAAAATGTCTCACATAATATTATAAAACCAGTGTGAACAGATGTAATGTAATCCAATCTCATGTCTCAATTCATGAACAAATACAGAACAAAAACATTTCATTTGACACAGGCTGTGCAACAGACATTGAAACAAACCTTTTTCCATCCTGATCTAACAAGGCAGGATAGGTTGAGTGTCTGTGTGTCTATGTGAGTGTGTGTGTGCATATGCATTGTTTAGGGTTTGTACCTGCTGTCCCTGGTCCTGTTTCATACTGAGAGGGGGAAAGTAGGAGAACTGAAACTCCTTTTCTTGTTCACTGGCTCTGCACTTGCTATACCTCAGCAAAAAGTAATGATTGTGCGAGCGTCAAGATCTTGGCATCGGCACAGTGCAAAGCCTGCAGTCACCTGATAGAAAAATCTCTCACCTTCTTACTTACTGTGTGGGTAGTTCTAAAGTTTTGACACAGGTTGGTAGAAACAGGCTCCTTGTCTACAGATACCATGCTGTTCTGTCCCATGTCCCATGGGGGGGGGGGTTGTGTGTGTGTGTGCACATGCCTAAAAGAGATATCCTATGCTGATGCTCATGTATAACACATGTTTTGTTCGAATCAATATGGCAGCAGGACACCAGATTGCCCCAGTGACTTGACTAATTACACATGCAATTAGAGTCCACATCAAAGGGAGGGAGGGGAAATGAGGAAGAGATGCAGAAAGACACAAGAGAGAATGAGAGAGAGGGGTCGAAGAAAGAGAGTGTGCATGTAGATAGAGAGAGAAACAGGGAGAGAAACGGAGGAGAGGAACAGAGAGGAGGAGGGAGGAGGAGGTAGAAAGAGAGGGATCTTGTTATAACACTGTGGCACTCTGACGTCAGCTCTTGTCTCCTTGTTTAATAATGAGCGTAATTCATACAGATGAAGTAGGTTATGATCCTCCCTGGGACACCATCATCACCAACACCATCACCATCACCACCACCATCACCACCATCATCACCACCACCACCAACACCAACATCACCACCATCGCCACCACCACCAACACCACCACCACCACCACCACCACCACCACCATCACCACCACCACCACCATCACCACCACCACCAACACCAACACCACCACCAACACCACCATCATCACCACCACCACCACCACCAACACCACCACCACCATCACCAACACCACCACCACCATCACCACCACCACCAACACCATCATCCCCAACACCACCACCATCACCACCACCACCACCATCACCACCACCACCACCATCACCACCACCACCAACACCAACACCACCACCAACATCATCAAAACCACCACCACCACCAACACCACCACCACCATCACCAACACCACCACCATCACCACCACCACCACCAACACCATCATCCCCAACACCACCACCATCACCACCACCACCACCACCACCACCATCATCACCATCATCGCCACCACCATCGCTGCCACCACCACCACCACCAACACCACCATCATCACCACCACCACCATCACCAACACCACCATCATCACCACCACCATCATCATCACCACCATCATCACCACCACCACCACCAACACCACCACCATCATCACCACCACCAACACCACCACCACCATTATCAACATTATCACCACCACCACCAACACCATCATTTACATCACCACCATTATCACCACCAACACCATCATTATCACCACCACCATTATCACCACCAACACCATCTCAATTCAGCATGTGAACAAATACAAGGAACATTTACTAAAGACATTTTTTAAAATCCTGTTCAGGTCCAATGCAATATACACCTGATATCGCTTAAAACACATTTAAAGATTACATTTCTAAACAGTGCACAAAAGAGAAGACATACAGTACACTTGTTGGGAAAGATATACACACTGAAATGCACACACACACACACACAGGCATGCATGCACACACACACACACACACACACACACACACACTCACACACACACACACACACACACAGAGAGGCATGCATGCACACACACACACACACACACACACACACACACACACACACACACAGAGAGGCATGCATGCACACAGACACACACACACAGGCATGCATGCACAGACACACACAGACAAGCACACACACATACACACGCACACACACATACACACGCACACACACACACACACACACACACACACACACACACACACACACACACAGAGAATGCAGTCAGGCAGATGTGCTTTGCTTGTGACTTTGGGTGCTGCCTGGTATCATAGGCTCAGATAAAAGAAAGGTGTCCACTCATCAATACCTGCACCATTTTTAGACATAGTGTGTGTGTGTGTGTGTGTGCTTGTGTGTGCGTGTGTGGATGTGTGTGTGTGCGTGTGTGTGTGTGTGTAAATGTGTGCTTGTGTGTGTGTGTGTGTGTGTGTGTGCGTGTGCATGTACCCACGCATGGAGTGCTTGCTCTTTTTTTCTCACTGACGCTTAAGCACGATTGAAACAGCACCACAATAGAGCGCTAGGCCCTTATAAGGCAATGGCTCTGGGTTTCTGTCACACACACACACTCTCTCTCTCTCTCTTACACACACACACACACACACAGGCACACACACTCATACACACGCACACACAGGAGGTTGGGCTGCTGACTGGAACATCAATGGTTTAATTTCACACCTTTGTTGGACGCTTCCCATTCATCTAATGAGCAAGTGTGTGTGTGTGCGTGTGTGTGTGCGTGAGTGATAGAGGGTGTCTGACAGAGAGATTGAGGAGGGGTCTGTTTTAAGTATTTAGCCTCCCATTCAGGGGACTATTTGCTGGCTTTGATAAGACCTCCATTGATGGGGTTTGTATGGCGCATGTGTGTGTGTGTGTGTGTTGTTTCTCAGGAGGGCCAAAGGGCACAGGGCTGTTTCCATAGAGAGGGAGCTGCTTCCTGACTGGGATAACCTATGGTTTTTGTGTGTGTGTGTGTGTGTGTGTGCACGCCTGTATGGTGCTTGGTTGTATTTAAGTGCACAATGTTAGTCCGCCACAGTAACTACAAACTTACTACTGAAACCTTAGATTCACACACACACACACAAACACTCAGAGAGTCAATTTTCTGAAAAAAGAAGAAAAGAAACATTGACAACAGAGGATAATACATACTTTGATCTAAACATGGAAGTACATTTTACAGCTTTCTTTCAAGCAATCCTCTTTACCTGATGATATTTACATATCACCATGGCAACGGCACACATAACAATAGATAATTCCTCACATGACTGTCCAATCAGATCCACCGGTTTACACAGGGCTCCAGGCTTGGAGGCCTTTTATGGCAGTGCAGGTTAGTGATGAAAAGACTGCCACTCTGACATCACAGGCCCATGTTGTGTGTGTGTGTGTGTGATGGATCATCCAAGTGGAATTGTAAATATCTGTATTCATTCGCAAAATGTCATGAGTCATACTTGACGAGTGATTGAAGCGACTGAAAGTAGATGATGAGTGAAATAAACATAGTGGTCGTTTGCCAATGCCACGTTCAAGTTTGGGTACCTGAGGAAGATAGAGACAAACAGAGAGAGAGAGCTGTAGCGTTGACGTGGCCGGCTTCTCAGATATTGGCAGGGCTCATGTCACACCGCCCTATAATGAAAGTGGATCTGCACTCTCATGTCATTCTAAAGGCCGTTCTGGTGGAATAACAACTAAACAACTGAATATACTCTAATTCTGTACCCATAATACTAGACCTACAGATAGATGTATATTGTACAGGGTTCCCACTCTTAAGTGATATGTAAAATTCCATGACTTTTCCCTGACTTTCCCTGAGAAAAAAATGAATTTCCATGACCTACTATATAATGAAGGGTACAATATACCGGCCAAAGATTTCAGAACAGTCGCATAGCATTCAAGAATATTTTAAATGGGCATTGAATAAACAAAATTAGACTAACCACAACTCAAGCAAGCAGTAAAGCTAATAACCAGATACACACCAATTCTGAGTGGAAATATATTTGTATTAATGTATTTTGGCAAGTATATTTTAAACTGCTACAACAAAATTCCCAGATATTCCATAACTTTGGCCCCAAAATGATAAAATACCTTTCCATGTCTGGAATAGACTTTCCCAAATTCCATGATATTCCAGAAATTCCATGACCTGTGGGAACCCTGATTGCATGTACGGATAGATGTGTACTCTCATTAGATGATACATGTACTGTACAGTATACCTGCCTCTCTCCTCTTGCTGTTTGACCTCTGCAACCTCCCTGTAAAAAAACCCTTATCAAGTCCCTTTACGTCCACAGTTAAAGGGGAGTTCTGGCATTTTTCAACCTAAGGCCCTGTTGTCAGATGTCTTTTAAGTTCTTTCACTAGGGGAAAAAAATGACAAAAACAGAAGAGACTTCCATCGGTCATGTCCTTAATGAAAGTCCCTTTCCAGTGGCGGACAGGCAACACAAAGCAGCCCAGGGATATTCCTGTCCAGCAGCCCCGATTTAATAAGCCACATTTGGCACATTAATCGATCAGCTAAACATTAAGTAGGCTATATTAGCCTATTGTTAGTGTTGTATGATGTATGAAAGTACCCTTTAATGAAGCAGCTGCATAAATAAGTAAAGCTGAATTGTGCCCAGTACCAGCTGTCTAAGGCCGGCCCAGACTCTGTGTCTGTGTCCCTGTCCAGCATGCCGAGCCGAGCGGCGTAGTCCCTGGGAAGTCAGGCTACGCCTCCTGGGTCATTTAGTCAAGTCTAGTAAGGTTTATTTATAAAGCACTTTAAAAAAACAACAGCTGTTGACCAAAGTGCTGTACAATCAAAAAGTCAGGACTTGATAGAAAAAAGTAATGAGACAATTAAAAAACAATATATTGGAAACATTAAGGCTGGTAAAGCTGACTTTGAGAGCACACAGAGGCACATCAGGGCTCCCGGGTGTGCGTTTAGGGCCAGGAGACGCAAGTCAAGACAGACGTTTTGTAAGGTTAAGATACCGGCTGCCTCGCCCTTTGCCAACAGTTAAAGGAATCCCTTGTGTCCCATTTGAGCTGAACATGATATGACAGGATTCATGTGACATTGGCAAAGACAGGAGCATACACACACACATACACACAGTGCTTTTACACACACACACAGACACACACTTACCCTTGTATACACACATAGACAAAGTTTCTGTCTTTTGTATGCACACACATACACACACACAAGGAACAGTAATATATCAGAATTACTTGGGCTGTCAGACAGCCTGAGCAATGGCAAAGTCCAGAGAGGATTAAGACAGAAAACACACACACACACACGCTCTCCAGACATTTGTGCAGTGTCACAGTGAGAAAATGCTGAGCACAGGGCATGAGCAGTGTTCAACACCCACCAATAGAGGGCAGTATCACACCATTCACAACTTCAGTTCCACATTTACAGACAGTGGAACAGACACCATTACATCATACACCCTCCAGAATTATTGGCACCTATTGGCTAAGACTAAGGTTTAAAAAATAATTGGTGATTTATTGTAATGTAGGGTGATACACAACGATTCAACCACATTTGATGGTAGGCCCCAGAAGAGGTGGGAACAATGCCCTTGTAAATAGGCACAGTGCAATTTCAGGCAAAAACTTGAAATTTGTATTGAGAGCTATGTGGGGGAGCTTTAGAAACAGTGATATCTTGATCTTTTGTTTTACTCAGTATTTCTAGTATCCAGCACCTGTAGAATCCAATTAGGGCTTATTCGCTAACACCGCCGCGGCCATATTGTTGATATGACATTCCAGTTCTATAGGCTATTCCAAAGATCGGGCATCTATTTCGGACAGAACTGCGTGTGCTGCAAGGCTTCACGAATCACGACACACCTCACTCCAGCTGCGAGATCACAACACATGATTGGCACGTGTTCAGAACATACCACATGATTGGCACGATGTTTTCACAACATACCACATGATTGGCACAGTGTAATCACATGTCAACTTTTGTCGGCGGAAGGGGGGGAATATGTGTAGGCCAGACGACAGCCATGTTTGCGTTACAAACTAACCCCATACATTTCTATGGGAGATTCTTTGAGTGCTGGTAGAAACTCTTTCTTCCCAGTCACATGTGCAGTGGCAGGCATTTAAAACTAGCTTTCATAAGCTGCTAACGAATCCATGCCAGTCATTTCTTGCAACAAATATGGTGATTAACTTCATCACTAAGAAGGCAATGCTGCTGCTAGTTTTTCCCATGGTTTGTTGAAAACATATTTATGCTGTATGTGCACGCAGACTGCAATGGGACCGCTAGGATGCACATTAAAAGCCTCTTGACTAATACATGAGAGTACTCTGCACTCATACAATAATTCAAATCATTACTGGTATATTGACGTCAGCAATCTTTTCACAGCAGTCGGCAATCACGGCAGTCTTTTCTGGCATGTAGGATCAGTAAATCCGTCTGTTGGTTGGTGTGGCCACTACTGCTTTGAGAGCTGTGGATTTCCACGCCTCACACATCCCAAGGAAATCGGAACATCAAAAACTCTGATGCCTCTCCCTTTGGGATAAGTGTGTGTGTGTGTGTGTGTGTGTGTGTGTGTGTGTGTGTGTGCAACTGCTACAGTTGTTAGAGAGACACTGAATTTACACAGCTTGTGTGCACCCTGAGCACACAGATCAATTAAAACGACGTGTACTGAACTGTGCACTCATTTTACACCCTGATACTGACACGCGTGCAGGCACGTCATATTCAAAAACACAGGTCCAACAGACAGATACAGAGACACAGACAAACAGAGGCCAAGAAACAGCCCTGTATATTAACTTTTAATAAATAACCATTTAGGGAGCTTTTCCACTGGGTATGAAACAGAAGCTGCTGTACTAATATATATCTAAGCCATTTGTTCAAAAACGAGAGCAGCTGCAAGAGTGGACAGGACGTATGTGAGAGTGAACGATGAGGTGTGTGTGTGTACGGGGGGTCATTTCTTCTTGCCGGCGCTCTTGCGGGCGGCGGCCTGCGCCTGGTTCTTCTCTTGCTCCATCTGGCGCAGGGCCTCGTGGGCGGCCTCCTCCTCGCGCTGCTGCGTCTCCTCCACCAGGAGGCGCTGAAGGAACTCCTCCCGCGCCTCCAGCACACGCTGCCTATGCTCCCACAGGGAGATCTGGGGGGGAGGAGGAGAGGAGGGAGAAGAACAGTGTGGGGGAAGGAGAGGGAGAGAGATGAGAGAGAGGAGTTGAAGAGAGGGAGGAGGAGAGGGAGAAAGGAGTAAAGAAAGCGAGGGGAGGCAGACAGAGAGGGAGAAAGAGAGGAGATGGAGAGGAAAGTGGAAGAGTTTTGGATGGATGGAAGCAGCATAAATAGTTGGAGAGGGGGATAGACAGAGAGAACGATAGAAAGGTTGAAATGGATAAACAAAGTTATACAGCAGTGTGTGTGTGTCTGTGTGTGTGAGAGAGAGACCTGTATGGCATTTTCTACTAAATGGTACCTGCTCAACTCTACTTTACTCTACTGGGTTTTGGTACCAGGTGCTTCCTTTTCCACACCAAGTCCCCTCATAATGTAGCTGGATGCCATAGCGACATGTCAGCCCACTACCACTGCGTCGTTATCTTGAGTCACACAGTAACAACAATTGTAACAATAACGATGGAGGAAATCAAGGAGATCCATTCATTCCTAGGGAGACCGTGTGGCACAGAAAGTCCTCCTGAAAGTCCTCTCAGTCGCTTTGGTACATTTCTCAGATCAGAATTGAAATTCTTAAAACTGCTTGTTCAAACTCCATATCATCTCATCTCTTGTGCACATCATAAAATCAATTTCTCCCAATATTGTACAACAGCAAATGCTTTAGTACATCCATGCAACTGATTATGTACAAATGTTTGCTGTTTTTTACATTTTCAATTGCTACTGTCATGTTGGTAAACATGCACTGTTTCAATTTGAGAAATGCACCAAAACGACTGAGAAAAACTGTAACGTTAACTATTGTCGTGCTAGGACTGATAGAAGGGTTGAGGCAAGATGAGCAGGTACCATTTAGAGGATTCTGCCAATGGATCTGGATATGGCACCTCTTTGCTGTTTGTGAGGGCATGTGTAAATGTGTGTGTGTGTGTGTGTGTGTGTGTGTGTGTGATGTCGTAGAGCTGGATCTGGTGCCTCCTTGATGTTTGTGAGGGTATGTGTAAATATGTGTGTGTGTGTGTGTGTGCGTGGGCGAGAGACCTGTATGACGTCATAGAGCTGGATCTGGCGCCTCTTGAGCTGGCGTCGTGCGGCCCGCTCCTGCTGTCGCCGCTCCAGAACCATGTCGCGCTGCAGACGAAACTCTTGGATCCGCTCGGAACGCTCCACCCGCTGGCACTCTGCAATGGCCTCATCCTTCAGGAGGGGCTGCGAATGAGTGCGCCTAGAGAGAGAGAGAGAGAGAGAGAGAGAGAGAGAGAGAGAGAGATATTTAACATGCCTTCTTCACCATTGTCTAGTCTCTCTACACGCAAAGATACACATAACATTAAAACCTTCATCCTACAAATGTTACACTAGTACATGAGTAAGAAAAAAACAGTCAGATACAGAGAGAGAGAGAGAGAGAGAGAGAGAGAGACCTTATGTACGGTGTGTAGTCCATGGGAGCAAACTGAGCAGCATTGAAGAGATTCATATCTTGGAAATCGGGAGACTGCTGGAAAACTGACACACACACAGACACAAACACACAGTAAGTTTTATTTTAGCAAAGCTGACAGCGCCCTCTTGTGGTGTAAGTCCTGCATGTGAGCAGAGTTCCATGCCTGAGTGCTTGCATCATCTCCTAGTCCCTAAGTGTTTTGTCCAGCGCCCCCATGTCCCGGTGACTCACCCGTGATCTCCCTGCACCCCACATCCCCATCGCTGACCTCGACTAAACCCACTGACACACGGGCACTCTGAGAGGGCCATGATTTATGGTGTTCTGTGCGGGTGCCTGGGTGGCTTGTGAAATGTCTGGCTGCCTGTCTTGGCAGTGGATATGTGTGTACCTGTGTGTGTGAGTATGTGATTTTGTGTGTGTGTGTGTGTGTGTGAGTTTGTGTATGTACGAGATCAAGTGTGTATGTGCGTGTGTGCTTGTGTGTGTGTGCTTGTGTGTGTGTGTGTGTGTGTGTGTGTGTGTTCTTGTGTGTGTGTGTGTGGGCGTGTTAGTGTGTGTGTGTGTGTGTGTGTGTGTGTTTGTCCATATGTCTGTTTTTGGAAGTGCATATGTGTATGCATGTATTCGTGTGGGTGCCAATATAGTCAGCAGTGTTGAGCTGTGAAAGGTTTTTTTCGTTTGTTTTCACGGTATGTTCCCATCAGGAACACAGAATGGCACACGATGGATGTAAATAGAAATGACCAGCGGTGGGTAGAGTACTGAAAATCTATACTCAAGTAAAACTGCAATTACTCCCTTCAAAAATTACTTGAGTAAAAGTAAATATTATCATCTGAGAAATCTACTCAAGTAAAAGTGAAAAAAGTACTAAATTACTGAAGTAACAAGTAACTTTTTTTTTTTTTTACATTTTTATATTTTTGATGGCCCTTTAAAAGTAGGCCTATCCTTTACGCCTTTTCTCCTTTGTAGGCTAATCATATAGGCAAACATATTTTAACAGCCCATTACAAATATATTTTGTTTACAGTAATATACTTTAATATTATCTGACACACTTGTGTAGGCTATCTTGTCATAGCCAGAATAAGCATTAAGTGGCTACGCGTTGAAAAGCAGTCACTTCCAAATCCATTGCCAGCTGATTCTTCTGCTTTGCATTGACTGCATTTGATTGATGATGAAGTCTGGTTATAACTTCACCATACAGAACATACATGTACATATGTAACAAAAAAAACAAATATTATGGGTAGACCTACAACTTTGCAACATTGAGGCTACATAAACGATTGCTAGGTTTTTTTCTCACTTGTGTGTGGGTAGTAGCGTGCAGTGACCATACATTTTGGTAGGGCAGAAATCCTTGTCTGTTTTTTTTAATAGCCTATTATTTTGGGCTCGTTACTTTAAAATTACATATTTTACGGGACTTTGCTGTATGCTTAATTCATGTCACAGTCAAAAATGTACTTGAGTAAAAGTAGAAGTATCGTTTTGAAAAAGGAATATGGAAAGTTGTCGTTTTTACTCATGTGCGTTACTTGTAGCGCGTTACTAGCCACCCCTGGAAATGACACTTATGGTGATCTGTCCTTCACGTGACAATATACCATCAAAATTCATTTAAAAAATGATAGCAAAAGTAATCAAGTCTGATAAAAAAACATGCCTCAAAGTGGCAAATTGCATAGTGTTGTTATATAAAAGAGAGCTTCAATGTCGGATCTGCCCAGTTAGTTGCTTCAGCTTGCATTTACCCACTCCCTGAGCACTAGTTAGCCCCATACACATGCACTTCTGCACTTTTATCCACGTCAAACTTTAGCATGTCAACGGACAAGTAACTGGCAGGTTGACTGCGTCAGCTGATGGCTCTGACAGTCAGCCGACCCCTTCAACAAGCAACTGACCTCAACCTTGCCAAATGTAAACAAAATAATACATACAAAATAAACATTTAAAACATAGGGCTTGTTTAAATGCCCACAAGCAAAGCGGAGAAGCTGCTTTTATCACAGAAGCATGAAATCATGAAAAGTGCTATACAAATAAAGCTTATCATTATTATTATTATTATTATTAATAATAATAATAATAATAATAATAATAATAATTGATTGTTTATAATTGATAATAATTGATTGAATCAATAAAATTGATAATAATTGATTGAAAACAACACAAACTGTGTTGTCCCTATCTGGACATAGAGATGTGTTAAAAAAAACAACACAAGTTGTGTTATTTTCAACAAATATTGTGTACACTCTTGAAATGAATAACAAAAGCAATGTGTTGGAAACAACACAAACTGTGTTGTCCCTATCTCAACATAGATATGTGTTAAAAACAACGCAAGTTGTGTTGTTTCCAAGACATTCATTTTAAGAGCGTACATTGATGGAGTACATTTAATGACATATTGACAATAATTTGGTAAGCAGGTGACTCCTTGTCACACATATGGTAGTGCTAACATGTGTGTGTGTATCACTGTGTTTTACCAGAGTCACACATATGTGGTAGTGCTCAAATGTGTGTGTGTGTATCACTGTGTTTTACCAGAGTCTCTTCGGTCTGCTCCATCTGTTGGTCCATCTCCAGTCAACCCACGCACACATTTATTTATAAACTGCAGACGAGACTGCAGGGCCTGGACACACGCAGAGACAGACATAACACACACACACACACACACACACACACACACACACACACACGCACACGCACACACAGACACATAGCCACCGCTCACAGACACACACATACACACAAACAGTAACAATCACACAAAAAACACGGGCAGACACACAGACCAAAACACAAACAGACAGTTACACACTGTCTATAAGGCCAACTATTAGCCAAACAAAAAGGCAAGCTTCCTGATGTCAAGGAAGGTGCCCTCTTTCTATCTGACGTTTGGAAGTAATGCACCAACTCATATGCAAAGGGTGTCCAGTCCTCTATTTACAATGAATCAATTCTTCTTAGCACTTGACTTGCATGCATTTATTCACCAAGGACTTTTTTTCAGAGTGACTTTCTGTCTGGGCTGATGTTTATTTTATGAATGTGTGTATGTGTGTGCTCCCTAGGAATATAAGCCCTTGGTGGCCCTGCCATCTTGTTCTACTGAACTCGCTGGTTATTGTGTGTGTGTGTGTGTGTGTGTGTGTGTGTGTGTGTGTGTGTGTGTGTGTGTGAATACAAGTGCACAATGTTTTTATAAATGTGTGAGTGCATGCAGTGTGTGTGTGTGTGTGTGTGTGTGTGTGTGTGTGTGTGTGTGTGTGTGTGTGTGTGTGTGCATGTGTGTTTGTGTGCTTTTCTGAATGTTAAGAGGTTATGTGTGCATTCAAAAGTATGTATGATTGCAAAGTTTGATTGCAAGATTGCAAAATAAAAAATAGGTGAATGATTGCATGTGTTCTACGAGGTTGTGTGTGTGTGTGTGTGTGTGTGTGTGTGTGTGTGTGTGTGTGTTAAAGTGTGTGTATATTATATTTTAGTGTATGTTGTGAGGCTGTGTGTGTGTGTGTCTGTGTATGTGTATTAGAGAGAAAGCGTGTGTGGGTGTGTGTATGTGTGTGTGTGGGTGTGTGTGTGTGAGTGAGAGAGAGAGAGAGAGAGAGAGAGAGCGTGTGTATGTGTGTGTGAGAAAGAGAGGAAGAGTGTGTGTGTGTGTGTGTTTGCTTGTGTGTGTGTGTGTGTGTGTGTGTGTGTGTGTGTGTGGGAGAGAGAGATAGAGGAAAAAGTGTGTGTGTGTGTGTGTGTTTGCTTGTGTGTGTGTGTGTGTGTGTGTGTGTGTGTGGGAGAGAGAGATAGAGAAAAAGTGTGTGTGTATGTGTGTGTGTGTTTGCTTGTGTGTGTGTGTGTGTGTGAACGTTACCTTTACTGCTCTGCCCGGGTCTGCGCTCTCCCAGGCCATCTTGAGGGCTTTGATCTGCTCCTGCCGCTCCATGTCCCTCTTCACACACACACTCTCTGCTTCTGCCTGCTCACACACCACACGCAGCGTCCAGTGGGGCTTACTTGTGTCCAAGGCCTTCAACAAACACACATACACGCGCGCACATACACATACACACACAAATGAATTTCCCATTAACCTTGCACCACGTCATCCATGAGCAAATGTATCATATGTAATGCTAGCTGGGGGCAAATGGAGTGTTCATGTTTCCAACTGGTTTCCACACACTTGTCTTACATGCTCCCAATTTTATTGGTACAATTATTTTAATTGGTACAGTGTTTCAACCACTCAGGTCTTGGTCAGCTACATAAACCAGAACAGATGATGGGTAAGGACATATATAGCCTATGTAAAGGACTGGGTGGAGGCCAATTAGTCAATTATCCCTTTAGAATATCATACATACAAAGAGGTGGGTTAAGTAGAATTGCTCACAAGCAAGTCACACTGGGACATGCTCAACTAGGTAAAGAAAACAATCATTATAAATAGCACAAGTAGGACAGTGTGCAGAGACTGTATCTTTTCTTTTTCCTTCGTATTGGCTAGTATCCGGCACCTTCTACATTTTACAGATGTGCCTACATTCCTACACTAAGATAGTTCCAAAGCTACCATTATTCACCAGCCATCAGCATTAACCAGTGGTAAGTAAATCCAACTCTCCTGTTGAGGACTTGTTCCTGTGACCTAAATTAGGTGAGAATACTTCATGTAAAGTATCTTTTGTTGACATTATAGTTTTATGAATTTTGGTAACTTTATGGTTTTACCAGGGTGCTCAGTCCACTGTCAGTCTCTAACCAGGTGATGTGGATGTTGGAGTTAGTCATGGCAGAGGCTTTTTGTATGCTGTTTGACATCCTGGAGGACCAATCCCTGAATCTGAGCCCTCTAAATGTGAATTACCATTTATGTGCTTAATAGTAGTAAGATCAAACAAAATGATATTAGATTAGATTAGATTAAACTTTATTGTCATTTAGCAGAGTACAGGTACAGAGCCAATAAAATGCAGTAATATCTCTGAACAAATGAAGGGAATATCTCTGTGTGAGAATGTCTAATGAATATGGCTAACACAAGGCTTTGAACATGTGCACACTGAGATCTGAGATGTTGTGAGCACATTTCTCAGGCATTTCTTAGGCAAAGCCATCCCAGGCAAATAGGATATAAGTGGGGTAAGGGTAGAAAGGGAGTGTTTGAGGCTGTAGGGCTGAACCTTTTTTGCTTCGCTGGTTATTCAGTTCTGCCTTCCCAGACAACTAAAAAAGGGTGCACATACACACTGTGAAGTCAAACTCTATTTAGGATAGTTTGGGAATAATGGGAAGAAAGCTGCATGGGGAAAAAGAGAAAACAGTGGTGATTTCACTTTCAGTCAGGTTAGCGGAGAGGAATCGGCTGAGGCAATCAATCAAATCTCCTCCCATTGTGTTCAGTCCGCAACGTTAACACAAGCGATGCAGCTCCAAGGCACAGGTGGTTAATTAAATATTAAGCGGGAGTGAATAGTGGAGACACGACAGCAAACGATAGAGCAGACGCTGAGAAATGCAAAGCAAACGCGTTACCTGCGTATGTTCACAAAGTTCTGTGCAATCTGGGACGTTTAAAAGCTGGAGAGACTGACGTTTTTTCACCTGGTGAAAATGACTGTTCATAACTGCTGAATGTGAAGTGACTGCATATGCCTGCCTCTGAATTCAAAGAAAATAAAAGAAACAAAAAGAGGAAACAACTGGCCCCAGCTGTGGCGCAACTGGCTGGGGCACCTGCACCGTACGCCGGCAACCCGGGTTCGATTCCCGCCCCGATCAAACCCCTGCTCTGTCTCCCATTCGCTTCCTGTCACTCTCCACTGTCACTGTCATTAAAGGAGAAGTTTGGTGTGAAATTGACCTTAGCTGTACTAAAAAATGTTGCCTATGCAGCTAAATCGCTATTTTTATTTTGCAATCTGTTCCCCTGTCCTTCCTGTTCGTTCGTGCTCGGCAGTCGACTGATCGCGACTTCATTACAAGATGGCGGCCAGCGGAGAGATTCTCTGAAGGTACTGCTTGTATAAACAGTCTTTTTTAATAAACTTCCTGTGCACTTCCAAAGTTCTCAGTATCTCGTTTTAAATGTCAGGACCCTCAGAAGTCTACCAATGCAGTGTGGAGTTACTTGGAACATTTTTAATGGTGTAAAAATAGTGATTTAGCTGCATAGGCTACGCTATGCCCCCACAGCTAGCTGAAAACCTAATGCAAGCTCGGCGAAAAACGGCGCAATTCGGAATACTAGGGGGTGACCGAAGGTGCCTATTGGACACATGTAAGTACTCTGCAACATTTTTTAGTACAGCTAAGGTCAATTTCACACCGAACTTCTCCTTTAAAGGCATAAAAAAAGGCCAAAAAATATACAAAACAAAAAAAAAACTAAAAAAAAAAAAAGAGGAAACAAACTTGACACACATGCACAAACACACACATACACAGGGGTGTAGTGGTAAAATAAGAGGTGGGTAAACTATGAATTCTGGGATCACAGTAAGGTGGACTGCGCCATGCGGTATTGGATTTTCAAAAAAGGCATTCAGAATAGTGGTGTCAACAATAATCGATTCGGCGATGCATTGCAATGCGGGACATGCACGATTCAGCATCGATGCGGCAACGTGCCATAATCGATTATATCACTGTTTATTTTCTGGCCTTGAGTGGACAATAAAGTTGTGAAGTTTCAATTACTTCTGGGGGCATTTCCGGAGCAACGTTGTAATGGCATGCGCAGCCTGTAGCTACATGCTAAGCGGCAGCACTAGCTAGCATAACAACAACACTAAAGAATCAAGATGACGAAGGGAGATGACCATGATAGACGGGTAATTAAAAACGCACCCAAAGCTTGGAAAGCGGACGTCTGGGCACATTTCAGATTCTAGCCTACTAATTTAAAGGGAAACTAGACAAGATGTACGCGGTGTGTAAAACCTGACACACTGACATCAAGCACGTTGTTAATACAACTAACTTCACGAACCATGTTGATCGTTGGCATCCTGAGTTGGCTTCGTTACTGTGTGTGCAGTATGTGCAGGGTAGGAATTTCACAACGGCCATGGCCATCGTTGCCCCTTTGAAAATCAGAGGTTTACAGGCCACGGTGGCCTTGGTGCCCCCTTCTTTCAATATTCTGTTTTGCGTCCGACTAATAACGTTAACGATTTTTATGTAGCCTATGGACTGTCAAAAATAATCTAAGCATTCACAGCGCAAATTAATTTAGTCTTACGCAATGGAGAAAGTGACAGTGCACGGGAAGAAAGAAAGTGCATCCAAATTCACCCATTCTTCTCAGTTGAACTACTCGCGAACGAGCCTACTCATCACACAGACATCACAAGTAGCCTATCACATCACATGAAAGAGCTCTTGTTATGTGTTGAACCCTTCGTTCAACACATAACAACCATATATCAGAATAAACAGCTGACCTTACCGAACAGAAAGGTGTAAAGCAGTCCCCTGTACAGTTAGCCGTTCCATAGTAATCAAGTTCTGACTTTGCAGCAAATTTCGACATGCATGGATGTCTCCAAATTTGGGCTTTAAGTTTTACAATGTGTTTAAATTATTCTACATGATTTCATAATGGGCCAAATACAAAATAAATGTTACAAATATCGCCTAGATATCGGTAAATCAGAGGACAGCTGACTAAGAGTTTGCGAAAGTGGCCTTAATGATCACAAAATGCTAAGCATGCATCTATGCTATTAGAGTTTCTTAAAACTGAGCTGTGCTTAAATTGTTCAATACATGATTTCATAACAGGCCAAATATAAAATAAATGTTAAATATATCCTAGATATCTAAATATTAGATGATCAGATGATTTACAGTTCTATGTAATATGCCATGTTTCATGTTTTTGTAATGTTTCATAGGCTACAGTGACTTTGATCATTTTTATAGCCTACTACTGTATAGTTAACTTTGGCCTTGGTGCCCTGACATGTGGCCTTTGTGCCCCCCACCAAATATGCCCAACTGAAGGCCAAGTAGCTTTGCCCCTAACATGGTGAAATTCCATGATTTAATGACATTTATGTCAAAGATACAGGAGAGTGATAATACACACATAGCAGCCAATAAAATCTGTTCAATATCTGACTGCTTGTATTGCCTCATGACCTCAAAATTTGCCTTGTTGTGTGCAGTAGAATTTTGATGCATCGCAATGCATTGCAATGCATCGCAGAATCGAATTGAATCGAATCGTTACCTGGTGAATCGTAATCAAATCTAATTGTGAGGGCAGTGCCAATGCACACCCCTAATTCAGAACATGTTTGGTGATGGTGGAGGTTATTGTCCAATGTGTATAACAATACCAGTGGTATTAAATGGTTCCTAGAGTGTTGACGAGTATACATATTGTGAATGTGGATAATACAGTGTTATTTTTAAATGTTAAAAGTTGCAATTGGTGAATAAACTCTTTTGAGTGGTGGATAAACTCTGTTTCTGATATTTCAGGTGGATAAACAGCATTTACTTGCATTTAGCCTCCACTACAGCCCTGCTCACACACACAAACACACATGCAAACATACACACTCTCTCTCTCACTCTCTCTCTCTCTCTCTCTCTCACACACACACACACACACACACACACATACACACACACACACACACACACACACACACACACACATACTTGCTCTAGCCTGGATGCAGGTTTGGCCACTGGTTTTTCTTTCTCCTTATCCTTCTCCTTGTCCTTCTCCTTCTCTTTGGTCTTGCGGCTGGACTTGGGCGTGTTCGACTTCTGCCCGTCGTTACTCGATTGGTCAGTGCTCGAGGGCGCCGTTACCTCCTCCGGCTTGTCTCCGCCCACTGTGGTGAAAGGAGAGACTGAAGACGACATATGCGAGTCACATGACCCGGAAATGCATCATGTGACAGGAAGTACAAAGCATGTAAAGATAAACAACAGTAGATTCACATAATGGCTCCCTCAACACTAACTCATTAATGATGAAATTGAGCAAATGATGAAATTGAGCAAATGATGATCACAGTGAAATGTGTCTCTAAATCCCTGAATAAAACCTACTGTGGACTGGATAGCTAACACATACACACACACACACACACACACACCACACACACACACACACACACATACACACACACACACACAAAGTCTTTAGCTTTTCCCATGTACCAGTACTCTCTTTTACCACCAGAGGGCAGTATCACTCCATACAAATCCAGTCCACTCTCATCAGAGCACAAACAATGCCATCTAAGTACAATGCCCCAGGTCCTCTCTCTCTCCCTCTGCTCTCTCTCTCTCTCTCTCTCTCTCTCTCTAACACACACACACACACACACACACACACACACACACACTAATACATACACTCACACACATGCACACGCTTAAAAATAGCCTCTCCGTGCCTTTCTGAACTGTTTCTCCATTAAGTAGTCCTTCAAATTCTAACAATTGTTATCATAGTAAGTAAGGGATAATGTATAGAATGCTGGTCATTGTGTAAGGGATAATGTATCACGGCGGTCATTATCGGGAAATAGGTCCTGACAGGGCAAACCCGCCCTCGACGCGCAGTGGAGGGGTCTTGTTCCGCCCTGAAGGGAGTACTTGCGGAGTGATATGGAAGACGTGAGTTAGAAGCACAAACCCCCTTTTCCTAGAAAGCGGTCTGTTATTCTTAGCAACGGTATGTTATCGAGAAATATCAGACCACCGAACGTTGGGAAGGCCCATTCAAGTGAATGGAGCATTCTTCAGCATTATGAAGAGCCGTGTAATAAGTGGTTCACTATGCAGTTCAGGATACCTACAATAAATCTCCCCTTGCACACACACACATCATATAATGACTTACTTCCAGTTACTGTGAAACACACAGACAGCATGGTGTCACACACTTACTTTCAGAAATAAATCCAGAAATTAAGCCAAAATTGGTCAGCTGGACATATCGACAAAATTGAAGCCAGAGTTTGCACCGTTTTTGAAAACAAAAAATTGGCCAGGTCCAACCAGGAAGTCTTATTTGGCCATACCTTTTTGTATGCTATTTTTTCCCTATTGACCAAACTGTTGCCTGCTGTTCATTGTTTTTTGAACATTGAGTTACTGTGTCCACCCAAGGAGACTTAGGGAGCACACAGCACACACACACACAGAGCCTAACACACAGCTACACAGACACAGACACAGACACACACACACACACACACACACACAGACACACACAAGCCCAACAGCTTGACTGCACCCAGGAGACTATTTGCGTACTGTAGGTTGAGGTGAGAGTCTTTTACTTGAACTGCTATGTGTACGTGTGTGTGTGTGTGTGTGTGTCTGGGGGGGCTGGTGGGGGGGTCTGGTGGGGGTATGGTTGTGTGTGTGTATGTGTGTGTGTGTGCGTAGTTGAATGTGTGTAAGCCCCACAGGGCAATTGGGTATGTGGGCTAATTTAATTCTCCATTTTCTCTTATTTCCAAATGCAGGCAGGCCAAGTGCCTCTGACCGACTCTACTCTAACCTTTTTGCATGTTCGTGTACACACACACACACCAATATACAGATGGGTACGCACACACTCACACACACACACACACACCTACACACACACTGACTATTGATTGGGTAAACGGCTGCATGGGAGTTTGTGACTGGCTTTGGGAGAATTTCATTGGCTGGAAATCTTCATGGAATCATATAACTGGGGAGCGAGATAAGACTGGCTGAGTGAAACCAGAAGGATCTGATGCTGTGTCCATTATGTTGGCTCAGTCCATCATGATTGGCTCAGTGTCTACATGGGGCAGAGGAAGCATGAT
>NC_063196.1:11525190-11530190 GCF_017589495.1 Alosa alosa
CACTTTAAGACACACACACACAAACATTCGCCCACAAACACACACAGAAACACACACTTAGATGTGTGCATACAAACACACATCATACATGTGAACACTCACACACACACACACACACACACACACACACACACACACACACACACACAAACACTTACACACACACACACACAAACACTCACACAAACACACTCACACACACACACACACAAACACTTACACACACACAAACACAAACACTCACACACACACACACACACACAAACACTCACACACACATACACAAACACTCACACACACACAAACACAAACACTCACACACACTCACACACACACACACACACACACCTGGTTGCTCTTGTAGATGTGTGGCTCCACTTTGTGGAAGACTTTGGGCATTTCCTCTCCCGTGTCATTGTTGATGACATGCAGCGCAGACACCACAGGGGAGTACACCTTAGCAACCAGCAGTGTGTCATTAGGGACAAAAAACACCTCCCTAACACACACACGGGCACACACACACTATTTAAACCACTACTGCATGTGTATGTGTGTGTGTGTGTGTGTGTGTGTGTATGTATATGTATATGTTTGAGAGAGAGAGAACTGTGTGTCATGTACTGTGGTATTGCTGGACTGATATTATTTGGAACACATAGAGATCCAGTGTGTGGAGTATTGTGATGTGTGGTGTGTACAGTATTTGTATGATTAGGGCATTGTGAGGACCCATGTGATGTATGGTGTGTATAATTAGGGCAAATTTGTCTGACAAGTGCAAGACTTTTAAGACCTTTTCAAGACATCTAAATGAAACTATACCACAGCAAAAAGATATATATGACTGTTTATGCAATAGTTGTTTTTTCCTACTAATTTTAACCCCCACCCCATTTTGGATGTCTACAGAAGTTACCAAATATATTTTGGCGAAAGAAAAATAATTGTGTGTGAATTACCTTCAAAGCTATAAATGCCCAATTTTAGGGTCTGGGCTGCTTGCTTTTGAAGCTGGCTGTACATACTTGGTTTTGCTTACTGCTGAGGCTGACTGTTCTTCACCTGTGTCTGTAGTAGCCTAGGCTACTTGCCAAAGGCATGTGCACTGGACTGGATTCCCTTCAATATTTTTTTAAAAGTTAGACTAAGCTATTTACATATTTTAATAAGCCTACTTTATACAATTTACTATGTGCATCTATTGTCCAATATGCAGCACAGCAAATTAAAGTTAATCCACTGCTTTACATTTTGCATACCAGTTGTATCTAAACCAACCAAAGCTTGACTGAAACATTGTAAAACCATTTTTAAATGAATTTAAATGACAGGTCCTCCTCGCATGATCCTGCTGAAAACTGCTGGTTTCATCTCAGCACACACGTATTATGAACGCATGTTTTTTTTATGTAGCCAGTCGCATTCAAAAAATATGCGGTTATAGTTCACAACTTTTGCGAAGTAGGCCTAGACTACTGGGAAACACTGGCAAGCAAGCTGCTGACAGATATTACAGGTAGGCTATTATAACTTAGACAGATATTTTCTTCCCTAGGCTAGGCCAGCAACACACGCTGGAAAGATGCAAACAGATCAACATATACAGTATTTCCTCCTGATTGCGAAGCACTGCACATAATTTGACCAGCAGTCTTCGCGTCCATAGTTTGTGAAACGATGCTGCGTCCGAGCAATGATTTTAGATGCCAAGCGCAACTCCAAAAAAGAGAACAAATGAGCATCCGGCTTGAGGCTGCGCCGGACGCCGGACAGGGCTTTTAAAATCCATATGTCCGCCTAACTTCGAACGTATGGCCAACCTATCGCTCTTTCTCCCGCTCATTCTACGGTAGGCTTCCTCATTCCACGTAGGCTACCTGTATATCTCTCTGGCCTCAGCTACACCACGAAAACGTCAGGCATATTATTTTGTACATAGGCCTACTGTATTATTACCGTTTTCACACCTTTAACCACACCCATGAAAAACATCTTCACTCTGCAACCACTACATTTCCTCCCGTAGCCTAATAGCCTAGTCACGAAACTGGATTGAGACATCACTCGCTCTCTTGCACTCGCTGGCGGTCCCATACGCACATTTAATACCTCTCGAAAATTCTGTTGTATTTAAGACTGTTTAAGGATCTGCGGGAACCCTGCTTTCTGAATGAAATAGTCTGACCTTCACCATGAATTTTAATTCTATGAACTATGCGCTTTTTCGTTGGTGTTCAGCCGTTTCTTCTTCAGGTCGGCGGACTGGGAATTGAAACTAGGAATCGAAATTTAAACTTTTGAACGATTCTGGCAAAGATAGTCCCGGTTCCAACCAATACTCGATATTCGATATCCAAGCCTAGTGAGGACCCATGTGATGTGTGGTTTGTAGGGTTGGGTATCGTTTGGGTTTTATCCGATACTGGTGCTAAATCAATACTTTTAAACGGTGCCAGTGCCGAAACGGAGCCTAAACCGGTACTTTGTTTTTAAAATGTTTTAAATTAAAATGGTCTAAAGCATGAATTGTTTTTTTATTATTGATAAGACAAATTTGAACATGAAATTGAACTGTTATATTCAATTTACTATCAATATCTCATTGCTGCTACGAATAATACATTTAAATGTTAAAACAGCTTGCCATGCATGCACACTCAATGGTAGGCTAAAGCTCTGCTTTCTAGTTTATCCAGTGTAGTCGGTTTGCCATTAGGTATGTTAAAACCGCTTTCCATAAAACTGCCAGGTCATGGACAACGGCATTTGTAAGCAAGCTAATCTAACTCTACTTTACAGTTAATTCAGTGTGTTCCGAAATGCTTCAAGACATGTCATGTCTTAACCCATAACACGCAATAGTTTTGAACATGTTAGGCTACATGTCGGTGTTGAAGTGTTTAGATTCCCAACGCTAGCCTAGTAGGCTTTTTAACAGCAACTATGATTATGCGCTAACACCAGTCAGCTGAGTTTAATTAGCGATAACGTACGGAGATGGTTTCGTAGCCTCTTTGACAGCTCAGTGACATCAGGTATGTAACCTACATATTTATGTTTTTGCCAGCTAACTTTTAACATGATCTTCAAATTCATTGTGATGCTATATGGGCCTCATGCACAGGAAAGATTAATATCATGCCCTTATGTTGTTTAGAACACACCGTGAAATACAGTTTTCACCTTACAACTTTGCTGATAACATTTCAAATCAATGCCAGTTAGCGCATTAGCAAGGATATTGTGTAACATATAGGCTACTGTTGATGTTGTTTCATAGCCTTTTGCTTGTGTGTAGTTAGGCCCACTGCTGCCTATGTGGTGCACCCCTCTGGTTTATACAGTGTTTATGTTAGCTAACTGTATATGGATGTGTTGCTATCAGAGCAAGACGTTAGAGATGGCTCATGACATGCAGTGATGCCTCGTATATAAAAAAAAAAAAACGCTTTCTAACCCATTCGCGCTGGATGCTGCCCGACGCAACATTCTACCTCCCGCCGGTTGCTGCATAGCGCAACATTGAATTTTATTTCATGTTTCTAGGTGTACAGCGGCTTAGATATTAAGGTTTTGGTAGACGTTGACAACCCTCAGGAAATAAGGTTATTTAGGCTAAAATGCCATAGGATTTTATAGGCGTTTTTAGCAGGCATTTTAGGAGTAAATGGTTTAAGCACCGAAATGAGGCACCGAAATCCACGTTGTTATTCGATGCAGTTACTACCGTTTGCGTCGGCACCGGTGCCATATTAGAACCGTGTTTTGGTGCCCAACCCTAGAGGTGTGTATGATTAGGGCATTGTGAGGACCCAGGCATAAAAAAAAAAAAATGGGTTCCGGTTTCCGACCGACCCTGTCAATTTATGTGCGACCCAAATGTCTTATGAGCTTGGGGAAGAAATAACACTAAATAGTCTAGGCTACAATAAATAAATCCACAAATAAAAGGTGAACTATAATTACATTAATTACCCCTTGCATTATGTATAGGGATGAGCGTATTCTCTCTTTTTAAAAAGCTAACAAACGAAGTAGCCTAGTGCACATATGTTCACGAAGATGATTGTTTTCGTCACTTACCAAGGCACCGATTAGCCTACTACTAGGCTATTTGTTATGTTCGGAGTAGACAAATGAATGTGAACGTGAAGTAACAGTCGGAATCACCCACCACAATATTAATAACATCTTCAATTCATCTTTCTGTTACAATCAGTCCCTCCAGGAATTGGCGATGTTGCGATCGCAACGCAAATTCAGCAAATCCCAGCAAATCCCAGCGAATTCTGGGCGTCCTCGCAATTTTGTCCAAACACCGCAACTTTTTCTCAAATTTGACCAATCATCATAGTTTCCCCGTGAAATTTCACCTACCACAACAGTCCCTCGCACAGAATATTGAGCCAGATGCCACACTTACTTCTGCAGACACCAAAGACTGCTCTATAACGTGTTCGTTCCTCTGCAGTTTTGATGACAATAAATAGAAGGCTAACGTTAATGATTTGCTTACTTGCATCTCTCAACCTGGTGTTGCTAACCTACCTAGGCTATGAAAGTAAGTTAAGGGCAATTCCACGGAAAATTGACTTTTCACATCCATAACTCCAGTGAAATGCCTCGGTATTTGTATGATGTGAATGATAACATTCATTTTTTGTGCGTTTTTTCTCATGTACATTCTTCAGCCAAAAATAGAATTGCCCTTAATTAAGGCCTACTTGGTTAACTGACATTTGAGTAGGCTATGCAACCCATTGGCAAACATTTACCTGGAGATGTCCTTTTAGCTTATGTCATGTTTGCTAGCTTGTGGGCTTAGTTTGTGTAGTGCTACCAAAATCATAGAAATTAATAAAATAGCAAGACATTTACCTCTTCTATGATCCAAGAATGATTTCATTCAAGTTGTTTTTTAACATTTATTTTAACTAAAGACATAGAAGACATTCCCAATTGCATCCACATATCGTAATGCACTATGCAAAAAGTGA
>NC_063196.1:11537690-11545190 GCF_017589495.1 Alosa alosa
AAGTCTAATCTGACGTCAGTGTCACGATGGCACACGGCTCTGCCAGTGGTGCTCCTAGAGATGCCTCGGTTCCGGAGGAGAACTTTTGAGGAACCAGGCCCCAGCGTGACGGCACTCAGCGCCATGCGGCTGCTCCTGTGGTCCTGAGGTGACACACTGGGGTGGTATCATGCTGGCACTGGGGGCGGAGATCATGCCCCGACACTTTTGATTGAGAGCTGCCAGGCTGGCTTTTGGATGTGACGTGACGGGATGGCATGGCACGGCATGCCAGGGCACGGTGCTCGGTTTGGATTCTGAGATTTTTAAAAACGGAACACGCAAACCGCAGGCGAGTATTTAGCACTGGGGTCGCAGAGTTCTAGGAGCTGAGGAGAATGGCCACGCCGCTGGCACAGTGTGTGTGTGTGTGTGTGAGTTGTATCTGTGTGTGTGTGTGTGTGTGTGTGGCTGGCTGGACAGACCTGCATGCTTTCTCCTGTGACACAGCTGCCAAATCAGTTGGACCCCCCCCCCCCCAAACGCCACAAGGACTAGTTTGATGACAGCGCTCCTGACAATCCAAATAGTTCCCAGTGTGTTCATATGTGTGTGTGTTGGTGTGTATGTGCTCCTGCCCAGTGAGTGTTTATAGTTGTGCTTGTGTTGCTGTGTGCACACACACATATCTGTGTCTGTGTGTGTTTTGTTTTGTGTTTGTTCTCAACAGTGTGTATGTGTATGCCCATCCTCTATCTAGCCAATCAGAGGAAAGATCCCACAGCCAATCAAGGCGAACCCAGCCAAGTCATATTTCCAAAGGCTGGAAGAGTCACAAAGCTTACTGGACTCAGAACCGAAACCAGAGCAACTGGGTTCTACCAGTGCCTCGACTAAAGCCCAGTCTAGGCAGAATGTTATCACAGTAAGGGTGTTTAGGCGGTAGGACTCTTCTCAAGGACACACAAACAAACAAACAAACAACAGATAAATTCCCAAACAAAGTAACTCTGGACACACAGGCATATTGACTCCAACCTTTTCTGTCTCATACACATAAAAAACATCTGAGGGCTTAAGTAACTTGCAGCATTACAAAGCAGCATGTCTATGTGTGTGTATGTATGTGTGTGTGTGTGTGTGTGTGTCAGAGAGAGGCAGAGAGAAAGACTGTGTGTTGAGCATGTGTCCCTTGGTAAGGACAGGCATAAGTGTGTGTGCACGTGTGTGTGTGTGTTTATGTGAGATAGAGATAGAGAGAGAGACAGAGAGTGAGAGAGACAGAGAGACTGTGTGTTAAGCATGCATACCTTGGTAATACTTTGTCATTACTGTCTTCTTGTTGCCGAATATGAACAGGGTCCTGCTGTGTGTGTGTGTGTGTGTGTGTGTGTGTGTGTGTGTGTGTGTGTGTGTATATGATAAAGACAGTTAAAGAGAGAGGGGGAGAGAGAGAGAGAGAGAGAGAGAGAGAGGAGGGAGGGAGAGAGAGAGAGAAAAACTGTGTGTTGTGTACCTTGGTAAGGACAGGCATGACTGCCTCCTCGTCTCCGAATATGAATGGGGTCCTGCTGTACAAGTGCACGTGGAAACCCAACACTGCCCTCATGTGGAAACACAAGACATGACGCCTACAGAGGGAGGGCGAGATGGCAGTGTTAAAAGAGAGGGAAGGAGAGAGATCAAGACATAGCAGTGCAGAGAGGGGAGAGAGAGAGAGAGAGAGAGAAGGTGAGCAAAAGGCAGAAGAAAGAGTGAAGGAGAGAGAGAGGGAGATGGAGGGTGAGCAAAAGGGAGAAGAGAGAGTGAGAATTTAGAATTGTATCACTCAGTATGTCACACAAATGTCATGGGAACAGCAAGAGAAACAACAAGAGAAGAAGCCATGAAAAGAAAGAAAGGGGAGACAGATGAAAGGAAAGGAAGGAAGGAGGGAAGAAAGGAAAAGAAATAGACAGATGGAGAAGGAAAAACAGACAGACATGGAGACAGGCAAAGGGGTGCAGTGGGGTGGGGTGAGGGTGTGGAGGTTGTGGGGCAAGGACAGAGACATCAGTCTCTGAGACAGTTTGAACAAGGTCTGAAGGGAAACAGGTGTGGTGTGTGTGTGTGTGTGTGTGTGTGTGTGTGTGTGTGTGTGTGTGTGTGTGTATGTGTGTGTGTGTGTGTGTGTGTGCGTGTGTGTGCACATACATATGTGTGTGTGTGAGTAACAGTGACTAGTTAAGGCTCTCAGGCTCTTAACTCCAAGTGCTTCCTGTCACTTGTCCCCATCACATTCAATCAAGTCAAATCAAGTGGAGCTCCATTCAGTGGCGCTCAATTCTAATAAGATGAACGCCAAGTGCTTTTACTGACTCACACTATGTTCAACCACTGTCCACATAGCACATATGAACACACACACACACACACACACACACACTCACACACACCATCATCATCATCATTATCATTATCGTCAGCATCATCAAAATCATACACCATTTCTCTCTCAAACAAACATTTAATCATAACTGAAAGACGAAAATGGCTAATGTACTGTAAGTTTGTGTGTGTGTGTGTGTGTGTGTGCGTGTGTGTGTGTGTGTGTGTGTGTGTGTGCGTCTGTATTTGCAGTCCTGTCACCCAGCAGCTGAACATAACCTCATCCCTATTCATCCATTTAAAAAGCCAATGCAAAGCAGCGAGCCATCGTATTACTGCACCCACAACTCACTACAATCGCATTATAGCATTCTATTCCTTTATTTTCCTCCCTCCCTCTTTCCTCTCTTCCTCCCTTCTCTCCCTCTCTCTCTCTCTCTCTCTCTCTCCAAGTCTTTCTTTCTATCATCTTTTGCCTTTTCACTCTCTTTCCTCTCTCCCTTCCTCTCCTCTCCTCTTTCTCTCTCGCTCTCTTTTCATCCTCTTGCCTTCTCTCACCATCTCTCTCTGTCTCTCCATCTCTCTCTCGCTCCTTCTTTCTCTCTCTCATGCTTTTTTACAGTGTAATTATCCCCCCACCCCACTTGACCTCTCAATCTAGGCTCCCTACTTCTGCTGGGACAGGGAGGAGACAGAAATAGAAGAGTGGGTCATTATTCCTTTTTCATTTCCTCTCTCTGTCTCTCTCACTCTTTCTTTTTTCTCTCTTTCTCTGTCTCTTTCTCTCTGTCCCCCTCTCTCTCTCTGTCCCTCTCTCGCACATTTTTTCTTAAATTCTTAATTTCTCTCCTGGTGCACTCTGAATGATCCCATGGCGCAAATGTATGCGTGAATGCATGTGTGTGTGTGTGTGTATATATCTGTGTGTGTGAGTATGTGTGTGTGTGTGTGTGTGTGTGTGTGTGTGTGTGTGTGTGTGTGTGTGTGTGTTACCCGGTTGCAGCTTGAGCGTAACTGCCTTGCAAGCAGTGGTGTGTGTAGAGAGGATGGGCAGCTGGTAGATCAGGCTCTTCCAGGAGAACGGCTCCACTGTCAGAACGCCACAACGCAACTGAAGCTCCTTTTCTGAAGAACACAGATCAACAGAGACGCATGAGAAGGGTCTGCATGTGTGTGTGTGTGTGTGTGTGTGTGTGTGTGTGTGTGTGTGTGTGTGTGTGTGTGTGTGTGTGTGTGTGTGTGTGTGAGTGTGTGTATGTGTGTGTATGGGTGAGAGTGTGTGCGTGTGTGTGTGTCTTTGTGACTGTGTATGTGTTTGTAAGCACAGGTGAGTGTGTGTCTTCAACTGTTTATGTGTTTGTGTGTGCTTGGTGTAGGGGAAGAAAGTGTGTATGTGTGTATGTTTATATGAGTGTGTGTATGATTGTTTGTGTCTGCTTGAGAGTGCGAGTATACATGACTGAATGTGTGTGTGTGTGTGTGTGTGTGTGTGTGTGTGTGTGTGTCTTACTCTCCTCCAGGGTCTCTCCCCAGTGCAGTAGAGCTGAGAAGCTGATAAGGATCTCCGAGCGCTGCAGGCTGTCCACAACTAGGAAGTATGAGCCTTTCTCCTCTGGGTACTGGAGATAGCATACACACACACACACACACACAGTGAAATTTCAAGAAAGGTATGCTTTTATCATACTATGTATATGTGTGGGGTGTCTAGTAGCTTTGTGTGTGTGTATGTGTGTGTGTATGTGTGTGTGCATGTGCAGGTGTGTGTGTGTGTGTGTGTGTGTGTATGTGTGTGTGTGTGTGTGTGTACCTGTGACTGTCTGGCGGCAGCAGAGTTAGGGCTGGAGAGCGCTGTGGCAGACAGTCTTGAGGACACGGAGCTCTGACAGAGAAAGAAAAAAATAAACAATCATAAACAAGCATGTAAACAAAGCCAAACAAGCCAGTGTCGAGATACTGACTGCATTTGTATTCAACACTCCTTTGCGGCGTCTGCTCTGATGTTAGCTCATTATCTTACGATTGCGACTGAGAACTGCAAACTCTCTCTGTGTATGAGTGTGTGGCAGAGTGACTGTGTGTGTGAGTTTGTGTGTTTTTCTGTGAATGTGTACATACTGTAAGTGTGTGAGTGTGTGTGTGTGTGTGTGTGCGTTTTTACCTTATACTGAGATTTCTGAGAGTGGTATGGGTAGGCATTGGGTTTGTGAAATACCAGCAGTGTCCTTCACAAAGACAAACACATTATTAAAAAACACACACACACACACACACACACACACACACACACACACACACACACACACACACACTCACACAGGATAACTGAGCCAAACATTAGCCAAACACAATGAGCCCACTTTTCGCAGAATGGATTTTTACAGCTCAATACCCGACATAATAACTAAGCAGGGACAGATTACTGTTTTGATTAAGATGATGGCGTTTAAAAAGCTGTTATAACTGTATTGACTTTCTTTGGCACAATATTCATCACACCATATTCCATTTCACACAATCATCGCATCCCATAATGGTCCCACCCACAAAGGTGTGTGAAGGCTAAGGCAGCCACATAAATGCATAATATATTACAGGTGCATAATGTGTGATCGTTGTGAATGATGTGAAGTACTGTACACTGATGTTAAGAAATACCGGAAATAACATGAATATTACCATAAGCGGTGTGATTTTTGATCTATTTATTTTGATAAAATATTATTTAGATTATATATATATATATATATATTTTTTTTTTGGTTTTGTTTTGTTTTTTTTTGTTTTTGTTTGTGGTTGTTGTTTTGTGGTGTGATCATTATCTAATGATGTGTGATGGGATATAGGTGAGGGCGGGTTTAGAGGTAGTACGATATGTGGATATGTGGTTCGGGTGGCAAAACGAAAGTGCAAACAGGAGGTGGTGATGTGGCGTAATTCGGTAATGCCACGACATTTCAAAGTTAAGAAAGAAAACAGAGTATCAGGGGAGTATCAAAGTTCAGGGGAAGAAGTGTGTATGTGTGTATGTTTATATGAGTGTGTGTATGACTGTTTGTGTCTGCTTGAGAGTCTTGAGTATACATGACTGAATGTGTGTGTGTGTGTGTGTGTGTGTGTGTGTGTGTGTGTGTGTCTTACTCTCCTCCAGGGTCTCTCCCCAGTGCAGTAGAGCTGAGAAGCTGATAAGGATCTCCGAGCGCTGCAGGCTGTCCACAACTAGGAAGTATGAGCCTTTCTCCTCTGGGTACTGGAGATAGCATACACACACACACACACAGTGAAATTCAAGAAAGGTATGCTTTTATCATACTATGTATATGTGTGGGGTGTCTAGTAGCTTTGTGTGTGTGTATGTGTGTGTGTATGTGTGTGTGCATGTGCAGGTGTGTGTGTGTGTGTGTGTGTGTATGTGTGTGTGTGTGTGTGTACCTGTGACTGTCTGGCGGCAGCAGAGTTAGGGCTGGGAGAGCTGTGGCAGACAGTCTTGAGGACACGGAGCTCCTGACAGAGAAAAAAAAAATAAACAATCATAAACAAGCATGTAAACAAAGCCAAACAAGCCAGTGTCGAGATACTGACTGCATTTGTATTCAACACTCCTTTGGGGGCGCCTGCTCTGATGTTAGCTCATTATCTTACGATTGCGACTGAGAACTGCAAACTCTCTCTGTGTATGAGTGTGTGGCAGAGTGACTGTGTGTGTGAGTTTGTGTGTTTTTCTGTGAATGTGTACATACTGTAAGTGTGTGAGTGTGTGTGTGTGTGTGTGCGTTTTTACCTTATACTGAGATTTCTGAGAGTGGTATGGGTAGGCATTGGGTTTGTGAAATACCAGCAGTGTCCTTCACAAAGACAAACACATTATTAAAAAAAAAACACACACACACACACACACACACACACACACACACACACACACACACACACACACTCACACAGGATAACTGAGCCAAACATTAGCCAAACACAATGAGCCCACTTTTCGCAGAATGGATTTTTACAGCTCAATACCCGACATAATAACTAAGCAGGGACAGATTACTGTTTTGATTAAGATGATGGCGTTTAAAAAGCTGTTATAACTGTATTGACTTTCTTTGGCACAATATTCATCACACCATATTCCATTTCACACAATCATCGCATCCCATAATGGTCCCACCCACAAAGGTGTGTGAAGGCTAAGGCAGCCACATAAATGCATAATATATTACAGGTGCATAATGTGTGATCGTTGTGAATGATGTGAAGTACTGTACACTGATGTTAAGAAATACCGGAAATAACATGAATATTACCATAAACGGTGTGATTTTGATCTATTTATTTTGATAAAATATTATTTAGATTATATATATATATATATATTTTTTTTTTTTTTGGTTTTGTTTTGTTTTGTTTTTGTTTGTGGTTGTTGTTTTGTGGTGTGATCATTATCTAATGATGTGTGATGGGATATAGGTGAGGGGCGGGTTTAGAGGTAGTAATGATATGTGGATATGTGGTTGGGTGGCAAAAACGAAAGTGCAAACAGGAGGTGGTGATGTGGCGTAATTCGGTAATGCCACGACATTTCAAAGTTAAGAAAGAAAACAGAGTATCAGGGGAGTATCAAAGTTCAGGGGAAGAACGAGAGTATGTGTGTATGTTTATATGAGTGTGTGTATGACTGTTTGTGTCTGCTTGAGAGTGCGAGTATACATGACTGAATGTGTGTGCGTGCGTGCGTGCCTGCGTGTGTATGTGCTGCTACCCTAATCTTGTGAAGTCCACTGTTCCAGTTATCACACGCTAGCCACATATGTTTATGTTAATTGGCTGAAAGAGCATACTGTTCTGCTATGTGACCATTTCACTTGCTTTTGGACAGAGTATATTGTGCTGAGGATGCAGAAGACACATTTCCTTCAGGACAAAATAAAGTAACGTAACTTAACTGAACTGAACTTAACATGCTCTCTGATGCTGTGCTGGGTGATAACCTCAGTTCTGTTCCTTGAATGCATTCTCATTTGATGTTTGTCCCATGTTAATTCGGCGTACTTTCTAATGGATTTGAGCGTCATGTGATACGTACTGACATATTTGTAATATTGCATTTCTGCGTTACACTGCATGCTTATTCATGTACTGTAGTGTTTTCTGGTCATT
>NC_063196.1:11547690-11557690 GCF_017589495.1 Alosa alosa
AGCAATGCAAATCAGGACTGTGCAGGGGCAGGAGCGCTTCAGCAGGAACAAACAGCTGGCGGCGTCAGTAGCACTCACACACACTTTAATTGGACATTTTCAATTCAATTCAACAGTTGTTTTATTAGCACGACCGTGCCACAGTGTTTCCAAGTCTAGTGTGAAGAGTCTCTCTCTCTCTCTGTCTATCTCTCTCTCAAATTCAAATGAGCATGACTGTTTAGATACAGTATTGCCAAAGCCAGTGTTACAGATAACACAGTAGAGTCACAAAAGAAAGAAAATAGACATACAGCAATGCAGGTAAACATGTGAACACAGAATCAACAATAGCATATGAGTGTGTGTGTGTGTGTGTGTGTGTGTGTGTGTGTGTGTGTGTGTGTGTCTGCGTGCGTGTGTGGTTCCGTGAGTACATATATATGTATATATTTGTGCACAGGAACATGTATGTGTCTGTTAACAAAGACAGGTCTTTTTTTTTCTTTTCTATACCATGTCCCTCATGTTGTGACATTTTAAGACATGTTATGCTGCCAGGGCAGCAGAGGGCCCTTCTCCAAGAAGTATGGCCCTTTTATTATTGTCTTCAATGTCTATATTTTTGGCAGTGAAGAAGAAAGTGCTCCTCTGTCTCAACCTCCTCTGCCTAACAGTGACCACATCATCTTTGTTCTCTTGGCAGCCAGGTTTTTCTGTGTCTGCCTGTATCTATTGCTAGGTTGTGGTCACTAAGCCTGTACTTGGTCAGGATGTGCCTCTGCTTCGTATCTCTGACAGAGATGAGATATTCAGCCAATACGTATTCTCTTTTTAGGATCAGATAGGAATTCATTCTTCTTTCCAATGATCTAAATAATCTTCTTTTTGCTTGATTCATTATTTTGTTGACTCTAGTTCAGGGGTGTCAAACTTATATGAGGCAGTGGGCCGGATTTGTTGGAATGAGACCTCGTGGGGGCCGTCACCGTCATGGTCATTATGACGGTGACGTCATACCCATGAATGGGTATCAGTGTTGTTTGGTGATATACTCCTTTACTATACCCACTTGAGAACAAACAAGTACAAATAATCTACTACCATCATATCCTGCTCTTTCTCTCTTGAAACACCCTACTTCCACGTCAGTATTTTTGACCTCTTCCTCCTGACGATGGTTTGTAGTGCTACTTTTAATCAATTTATCACAGAAATTGCTTATCACAAATTGTTGAAGACAACTAAATGTGAATATCTTATCTAACTAACTTATCTTATTATTCTTTCTAATTTCCCCCCTCCTACCCAAAACATCTGGTGGGTGTGAAAACCTCTGGCGGGCCTGATCTGGCCCCCAGGCCTTATGTTTGACACCCCTGCTCTAGTTGATGTATGGGAAGCAGCGCTGGCCTGAGCTTGATCTTTGTTAGTTTTTGTTATTGAGTTAGTTAACTTCAGTACCAGCTGGCTCAGAGGACTCTTTTCAGGGTTCAGCTTCTGGGTTTTCAGTGCCTCAAAATGGAGGGAGTTTTTGGGACTGCTGTTCAAGTGCATCCAGAACTTTTTTGAATACGTAATGCCAATGGAAAGCGGCCTAATTCTGCCTTACATGCATTGTTGGGTGTTTTTGTTTAAACTTTTAATATTGTTCTGCATGTAGGGCTTCAATTGGATGCTTGTCCCACTTTGTGTAGTCGTGCATACTGAGTGGACCCCAAACCTCACTTCCATACAGCGCAATAGGCTGGATTATGCTGTCAAATATTTTGCACCAGATTGTAATTGGAATGTTTATTTTGTGAAAATTTATTTTTATAGCATAGAATCCTCTTCGGGCTTTTTCTTTTAGTGCATTCACTGCCATGCTGAAACTTCCTGATGCAGTAAGTGCTAGACCAAGGTACGTGTACTGCATTGTGTGCTCTAGGGCGGTGCTGCCTAGGCTGAACCTGTATCTGTGTTCCTTTTTTTGGAAGATCATAACTTTGGTCTTTGTTGGATATACTGCCAGGGCCCAGGACTGGCAGTACTGCTCCAGCTGATCGAGGAGCTGTTGCAGTCCCTGTTGTAAGGGCGACACAAGAACCAAGTCATCGGCAAAAAGCAGGGATTTGACCTCCGTTTCTTGGAGTCTGAGTCCAGGGGCTGTAGAATGTTCCAACTGCACCGCTAACTCATTGATGTAAATATTGAATAATTTTGGACTCAGACTACAGCTCTGCCTCACTCCTCT
Organism: Alosa alosa; assembly: GCF_017589495.1. Lineage (NCBI taxonomy): Eukaryota > Metazoa > Chordata > Actinopteri > Clupeiformes > Clupeidae > Alosa > Alosa alosa. Next base: position 11,549,906 of record NC_063196.1, read on the forward strand.
ATTTTGAGTGAACAAATTTGTCCGTTTTTCTCCAATTTTTATACTGAATTTAGAATTTGAGTACATTGATTTAATTTGCAGTTTTAAGTTTAAGTTTATAATATAATCCATCATGCCAAATAAAGTCAAATGCTTTTTTTAAAATTTACAAAACAAGCAAATATCTTTCCATTTTTTTGTCTCTCTCTCTCTTTCTCTCTCAGACACACACACTGTCATTTTCTCATTTGCTCACTCTCACTTTGTCTTTCTCTCTCATGTTCATGTCATATCATGTTTCTCTCCATAATTCTCTCCCTCCCACACACTCTTTCAGTTGTTCAGATGAAACTCTCATGATCTATCACCCATATTCAATCCCCCCTTCCCCCCTTATTGTCTCTCTCTATTTTATTGCTAAAAGATGTACATGTCGTTAGGAAAGGGAGGCATTGTGGTTGGGATCCCCTGTGTTTTGTGACATAGTCAGACTTACCCAGGAAGAGATTGAAGACGTTTCGGTCCAACTTGGTGTGAATGTAAAACGATACGTTTCAGTACATCTACACTGGTATCTGCTCAGAGTGCTTGTGAGAGAGAGAGAGATTTTATTTGATGATTCTAAACCTACTCCATGCCAGATATTTGATTTTCCTTGATAGTTTTTGTTTTGTGATTGGTTATACACATCATATTGCTCTGGCAATATTGTACCTTTACAGTCATGCCAATATAGCCCTTATGAATTTGAATTTGAGAGAGAGAGAGAGGGAGAGAGAGAGAGAGAGAGAGAGAGAGAAGAGAGAGAACAAGAGCGCGGACTAGAGAAAGAGAGAGTCAGAATGACACAATGAGAGAGAGAGGAGTACTGAGTGAGTGCATGTGTGTGTGCTCGAATATGTGTGTGTGTGTGGTGTGTGTGTGTGTGTGTGTTTGTGTGTATGTGTGTGTGTGTGTGTGTGTGTGTGTGTGTGTGTGTGTGTGTGTGTGTGTGTGTGTGTGTGTGTGTGTGTGCGCACTGTGTGTTTGTGTGCTTGCATATGTGTGTGTGTGTGTGTGTGTGTGTGTGTGTGTGTGTGTGTGTGTGTGTGTGTGTGTGTGTGCATTGTGTGTGCGTGTGCATTGTGTGTGTGTGTGTGTGTGTGTGCATTGTGTGTGTGTGTGTGTGCTAGTGTAAGATACCAGAGGGTGGTCTCTCGTCCTTTTTCTTGTCCTCTGCTGTAACCTAAAGGGAAGAGTAGAGTAGGTTAAAAACAGAATGAAAGAGGAGAAAACGAGTGGAGCGACAGAGCACGTCCACATTCATCCAATCAAAGACACACACTCAAAACCATAACACATCTGCTTTCACCCCCTACACACACACACACACTCATACACACATATACACTCACTCACTCTCACATACAAAGTGCTTAAGGAACACACTTCAATCCAGTGCAGACTGGTGCAGGCTAATGAGTCTACCACCATCTCCCTCTAGACATTGTGATGTGCTACTGGTGCTACGGATGCTAGGCTCTGCATTGGCACAATCCACCTGACACCTGAACCACTGCGTGTGGGGACACCTGATCAATTGGCCCTTTTCACAGGGTTTAGCCCTCCACACGTCTCATAACCCCTTATGGACATGCCAGTCAGGACAGGTGTGTGTGTGTCCCACATGAACGTTGGGCCAGGTTGTGTAGAACACACATCCCCTGGTAAATAGACAACACACACATGCACACACACACACACACACCAGCTCTTCCATGGCAACAGACTCAGGGAACCTACTCAAGTGAATAAATGAATCACTTGAAGTCATGGCAACGCAAAATATGAGTTTGGTAAGTTTTTTGTATGTGTGTGTTTGTATGTGCGTGTGTGTGTGTGTGTGTGAGCTTACGCATGTAAGGGCGTGCATGCGTGTGCGTGTCTGTATGAGTGTGTGTGTTTGTGCAATGCATGTGTGTGTGTGTGTGAGTGGTGCATGTGAGTGTGTGTGTGGCATGAAGTTTTTCTGAGATTTCATAAAGCCCTTTTCAAAGCAGAAGGAAGTGGTCCAGCTGTGTGTCTTGTACTCAGGGAGGCGGTTAAGAGCTCTTTCAGCCCTGAGAAAAGCGCCAATGACAGAGCTATGATTAACACAACTTACTGAAAGAGGGAAGACAAAAGCAGAGAGAAGTGTGCAGGGGAGGAAGAAAGGAACAAGAACAAGAACAAGAACAAGAACAAGAAATAAGTGCTGTACCCAGGGAAGGGGAAGAGAGGAGTAAAGGAGAGAGAGAGGAGAAAAGAGTTAAAGAGAAAGTGGTGTACGCAGGAAAGGAAGGGGAAGAGAGGAGAGAAGTAGAGAGAGAAGGAGTGCAGTGGAGAAGAGGAGGAAGAAGGAAGGGGAAGAGAGGAATAGAGAACGAGGAAAAAAGAGGAAGAAGAGAGGAGCGGTCTATACAGGAAGCAGAAGTGATGAGAAGAGTAGAGAGAGAAGGAATGGAGTGGAGAAAGGAGAGGAGTAATGAGCACTGGGAAGGACAGAAAGACAGAAGAGTGTGTGTGTGTGAGAGAGAGAGAGAGAGAGAGAGAGAGAGAGAGATCCAGAGAGAGAGATCTTACACACCTGCCACCTGCCAGGCAGCCCACCTCCCGTGTCTGAGTGGGCAAGTTTGAGTCTACTGAGACTACTGCCACTCACAACACAGCTTAGAGGAGAGGACAGGAGAGGAGACGAAAGGAGAGGAGAAGAGGAAAGGGGAGGAGTGTACAGAGAGATTACATAAGGAGAGGTGAAGGAGGCAGGAGAGGAGAAGAGTTAGAGTGGAGACCTCAGAGTGAAGAGGGCAGCACTGGAGGCTAAGACTGAAGAGAAGGTGGGAAATCGAAATAAAAGGGAAAGGACTTTGACTTGTAAAAACACCTTAGAGAGAGAGAGAGAGAGAGAGAGAGAGAGAGAGAGAGAGAGAGAGAGAGAGAGAGAGATAGAGAGAGAGAGAGAGAGGGAGGGAGAGGAAAGAACAGAGACAAGAAGCACAGAGTCAATTTCAGCAGACAGCAGGAGGAGGCAAAAGGGCGCTGGTTAGAAGTTGGCAAGTCAGAAAGTCAGGAGGGAGTCTGAAGCCTGCTGGCGTCAGTGCTAATTTAACAGCCTAATCACACAGGGCACAGGCCCAGTGGCCTAATGAACAGGGCATCAGCCTCCGCAGCTGGGGATTTTGGGTCCAAGTCCTACCTGGGTCTGAGTGGTGCAAATTCATATAAACAAGCATGACCTGAAAATCTGATGTGAGGGCAAGTCACTATCACACTTCACTGTTGTGAGATACTCAAGCTGTAGACTGATCAGCTTTGAGGAAGGCACAAATGGTTCAAACTGCACAGCCTTGTTTTTCTACCTTCAATACAGCTCTTTCACCACTGTCGCATGGCAACACCATACATGCACAGCACATGGGTGTCGTTATGCACTACCAGGTTAAGAAATCAGTACACCAAGTAACCAGAGTCATGTCCTTCCACATCAAGGCTCATGAGACTGCTTTAACTTAACTATTCTAACGGCACATGGAGGCCTGCATTTCTTTAATGAAGGCATTACAGTAAACAACACAACGAGTTCCTGTACATACAGATGTAAGGAAAAAATACATTCATGGACCAAACCAGTGGCAATACTTGACCACTAGGCGGAGGCCAGTGGGGTACCAAAGACTTCAGCATTGTTTTTCATGCCCACAGAATGTTCCTGGTTATATTTAGACAGAGACAGACATTAACCATGGCCTTAAATACAATAAAAGAAAGTGTGTGTGTGTTTGTGTGTGTGTGTGTGTGTGTGTGTTTGAGCCGCGCCCTGTTTATTACATTAGTCCATTTGCACATGTGGCTAAAGGCGTAGTGCCACTGGGCAGCATGGGGTGAACGTCCTCAAGGAACTTTTATCCAAGTTGTCATTATTTATTACATGCATGTGTCCAAAGTGTTCTCACAGAGAACCAAGCTAAGTTTTGATTTCTGGACCACTAGAGCTACAGACACCATAGGGATTGTCTTTGAGCCCCCTGTTAACTACCGGGTCCTTGCTCTTTTTCCCAAATAAACATCACAGACTCTTTCTAATATTTTTTTTTTTTGTCATTATTATTTCATTACACTTCTACCTTTTTGCCATTTTGTAAGAATGGCAAAGTGTCCATTCTTCTCCAGGACTGGAACAGTGAGCTAATTCATAATTCCGTACTTTTCTAGTCTTTCCAGAGCTGTGTACGCACCCAGAACTAAACTCAGGCACACTGGGAACTGTCTCTTTTCTCTGACCACCGCAAAGCCCCAGAGCCTACTGGCGTAGACCTTCACACATGACCACGGAGTGAGCGGTTGAAAACAGGCAGATCAATACAGATAACAGTCTCGTGTGAACAAAAGATCCATGTCCATCAGATAGCTTTTGTTTACCTTAATAATGATGTGTGCTGAACAGATATTGTGCATGGCGTGACGGAGGCCCAAGGTCAAAAGTAATGTCAGCCGTTGAGGAAGCGATAAGCTGAGGGGGATTCAGATAGACTGAGAACCAAGTCCATTATTGTCCTGTGGCAGAAGCATTATATTCACATGGCCAGGAGCATAACCTGTACCGGCTACCATCACAAAGACACAGGCCCTAATTTGAGTGACAGGCAAAGAGCAAAAATCACGCAATGCGCAAAGTGTCTTTTGCATGCAATTCATGTTATTCAATTTGCGAGTAGATTTTGCATGAGGACAAAACCTTCAGCAGAACCCGACCCAGAGGGGAGGCCCATCTGCTTAAGAGTGGAAGAAATCAGTCACTGACTGATTGCAGAGTGTGGGACATCTTTCATGACAAATGGTCTATTGAGCATGCACACACATGCACACACACACACACACACCACACACACACACACACCACACACACACACACACACACACACACACACACACACACACCAAAAGGGAGATGTTCAGTGGTAGGGTGCCGGTGAAGGCTTGTTGATGCAGCTGGTGGCTGGTGAAGTGGAGAGGGGCAGCGTGCGGTAAACACACAGATGGGCGAGCCACTGCTCATGGAGGAGCACGTGCCAGCCGCCTCCAGCTGCTGAGGACCGAAGTGGGCGCTCGCCGCGCAGCATCCCAAATTACTCATCTGACGGGCAATCAAAAACCCGTTCTGTTTAACTCATTCATTCACCTCTCTCTGTCTGCCCCCTCTCTCTCTTTCATTCAAGAGCAGAGAAAATGCTTAGTTTTTGGTTCTGGTACAGTATGTCACTGTGTCATTTCTCTCTCTCTTTCACACTCTCTCAATCTATCTCTCTACATCTATTTCACTGTCTCTTTCCGTCTATGTCTAAGGACTGCTTGGTTCTGCTGATAACACGCACTTAAAGGAACACAGCAACTTTTTGGGGAAGTTAGCTCATGTGCCATCTACATCAGAGTTTTATAAGAGGATACATACATATCCTTACCAACCTTCCATACACTTACCAACTGCCCCCCTACCAGCTCCTCTAACCCCAGCACCAATAATAGATTAACCAAACGTGACGGTACAAACAATCCTTGCAATGCTGGGTTGGAGGAGCTGGGTTGGAGGGGGACAGTTGGTAAGTGTTCTTAACAGTCTTAACCGGGTTCGCTAACTATGTTGTTGGTGCTTTTTTTATGTGTAGGGACCCTGAGCAAGTGACTGACGAGGTTTGGTGCTGTTTTGAACAATATTACTGGTTAAAAAAAAGCTATTTGGGAAGCGTTTAGCTTACCGCCCTGAGCTAATCCACTGTTTGCGTTTTGGGGTTATAGTGCACTGCATACTGGGACAAGCTATGTAGTGGTTGATCAACAAAATACTTGGACAAGCTCTGTAGTGGTTGATCAACGAAAAATACTGTCTCCACGGCTTAGTTGATGTGTTTTAATGCAGAAAAAGACACTGGGGTCAATTTTCGCTGGAGTTTAACATAAGTATCTGGATGTGGGTTCACTGTGGTGTGAAAGTTGGTGTGTTCCTTTAAGAGTCTCACTGGGCACACACACACACACACACACACATTTCCAAAGCGCCGTGTGACGTAGAAGACATTTAATGAAACCCCCAGCACAGTAAAAAACAGAGAGTTCCTCTCTCCTACACCTTAGTTAACATGTCACACCTGGCAGCAGCACAATTAGCTGGCAACCTAAACTTAGATCCATCCACACACGCACACACACACACACACAAACTGGAACTGAGCCAAAGCTCTCGTTTTGAGCAATGACCAAGTGTCAGGGTGTAAGAGCATGAATCTATGGGGGGGGATTGATTATAATCTGAGGTCGGAAGTCATCTCTCCCTCACACTTGCTTTACTGTACGATCTACAAAAAAGCATCTACAACACATATCCACCGAACCTTACCCTTTTCATTCATTTGGCCAATTGGATTTGTCTCAAAGCGCATTACACAGTACTAATGAGGTATTCAGTCAATAAGTGTGCGTGCTCCTTCACAGGGCTCAACCAGGGGAGTTAGACAAGAGCACCCTGAGTATGCTATTCGCCATTCTAAAACAATTATTCAGTCCAGAACGTGTCTAAACATGTTTTATTCATTAGGGTACCACAATGCCCAGGCACTCGCTATAAGACGAGACATATAATGCTGTGTTTTATGAGAGTTATGAGAGTGTACTGTTTATGTTTATGAGAGTTATGAGAGTGTACTGTAAGGTGGTATGGTATTTGTGGGTACTATAATAGTACTTTATTACACGGCTCTTCACAAGGCAAGTAGAACGCTCCATTGACTTGAATGGGCTTTTCCAAAGTTCTACGGTAAAATATTTTCATGTAATTACCGCTGCAAACATATAATTACAGCTGTAAATGGCAACGGAGTTTGTGCTTCTACTTCAGGTATTTCATATCACTTTTAAAGAACTGGAACTTCATTCAAAGTGAATGCAGACGGTTGATCAGCTGTGTTCTAAAGAATGTTTGATTCAAGTTCTAGATTTCTCAGCAAATGCCACAATGAACGGTAACAAATAGGCTAGGCTATGTAGGCTAAAGTCATATCGTGGGAAGTTTATTATTTTGTTTTGGCAAGTAAACGTGTAATAAGCGGGATAATGTATAGAACGCCGGTCATTATTGGGAAAATAAGTCCCTTCAGGGCGGTTCCCAATGGACCCTTTCAAGAGAGTTCCATTATCAGCATCATAGTTGGCCCCACAAGACTTCCTTTTTAACATTCCATATGTTATCTTAATGCAGAGGAAGTAGATTGGGGCCCAAATAGAACGTTCAAGCATTGTTTTTGTTTTTATTGTTGAAAGGGTCCATAATGACCAGCTTTCTATACATTATCCCTTACATATTGCATTTGTAGTAATGTATGGACAGTTATATTCCAAGGTGTGCTCTGATATCCCCTGATGATGTTCCAAGAGAGATGTGGAGGGTGTTGCCAGAAGAGATTTTGAACGCCACACATTCTGCACATTCCACAGAGAACACAGTTCCTGTTCCGAACAGCTAATTCCACTTAGCCCATTTAAACAGGCAGCCAATCACAATGCTCCGCACAATCATGTGACCTAGCACTGCACTCCTGCACAAAGGCTTGGTTTGTTAGACTCTTACACACACACACACACACGAACATACACTCACTCTTTCTCAGACGCATATAGATATTTAAACCATAAACACATGCATGCATGCCAATGATCAACAACACAGACTCATTTTACAGCCTATGTCTTAAAATACAGAAAAATGTTTACAAGCCCCCCACCACCACCACTACCACT
>NC_063196.1:11562690-11567690 GCF_017589495.1 Alosa alosa
AGGGTTGGGTATCGTTTGGGTTTTATACCGGTGCTAAATCGATACTTTTAAACCGGTGCCGGTGCCGAAACGGTGACTGAACCGGTACTTTGTTTTTAAAATGTTTTAAATTAAAATGGTCTAAAGCATGAATTGATGCTATGGGCCTCATGCACATGAAAGATTAATATCATGCCATTCACACCGTGAAATAAAGTTTTCCCCTTACAACTTTGCTGATAACATTTCAAATAAATGTCAGTTAGCGCATTACCAAGGATATTGTGTAACGTATAGGCTAGCCTACTGTTGATGTTGTTTCATAGCCTTTTGCTTGTGTGTAGTTAGGCCCACTGCTAGATTTTGACACAAGCTCGCGATATCGCTTTCAGGTAAGCTACTTGGGCTCACGCAAGCTGTCAAACACTGTCCACTCGCCTATGTGGTGCACCCCCCTGGTTTATACATCCAGTGTTTATCATGTTAGGTAACTGTATCTGGATGTGTTGCTATCAGAGCAAGACGTTAGAGATGGCGCATGACATGCAGTGATGCCTCGTATACATTTTTTTTTAAATGCTATTTAAAGGTGCCATGTGTAAGAATTGAGGTAAAAATATCCAAAAAATGAGCTACACGCATCAAAAGAATGAGAAGAAATAAGGGTGATGATGTCATTAAAAAAATGACAAGGTATAGTGCTGCAGAGATATTAACCTGAATTAGCATGCTAAATTACTAGCCACAGCCCGACAGGTGTCATAATACCAGTTTCGGCCATGGGAGGCGGTATGCGGGCAACAAACCGCCAGCCAAAATGCAATACACGTGTCTTGGTTATTACTCTAGGGTAGACCAACTCGCTTTCTGGAGGTATACTGCCCCCATCTTTTATGGAATGTGGAGTATGAATTGATTTTTTGGCGGACATTACACATGGCACCTTTAAGCACCGAAATGAGGCACCGAAATCCACGTTGTTATTCGATGCAGTTACTACCGTTTGTGTCGGCACCGGTGCCATATTAGAACCGTGTTTCGGTGCCCAACCCTACTCTGGAACAGCTAACTATACACGGGAATGCATTAAACCTTTGTGTTCGGTAAGGTCTGCTATTTATTCTGATATATGGTTTGTCATGTGTTGCGTGAAGACTGTGTAGGCCTACGACATTCCACCGAGACGAATGGATGTGGAGATGGGCGCAGAGAATAATTATTACATCTCTTGAAGTTATTTTTCTCGCAAACTGTTTATCACAGCAAATAGTGGCTAGCTAGCACCGTTTAAAAGCTTAGAAAAGGCTCTTTAATGTGACACATGTGTGATGAGTAGCCTACTTCTCAAGGAGTTCAACAGAGAAGAATGGGTGAATTTGGACGCACTTCATATGCCTTGTAGTGAAGTGAAGCTGAAGCGCTGCGCCATGTTGCGCAGAAAACTGCGGCTCACTGGTAGTTATTATAGGTAACTTCAAATCAGCGCGATTTACCCTTATAGGCTACTGCACATTACAAGATCTGTACGAGATAATCTGCAGCACTGAAGTGAGAATTGATTTAACTCTTTGTGTAGCGCATGTGAGCGCTTTTTCCCCCATTTCACCCTGAATATTGGTGGGGACATTTCAGTCGTAATTTGATATTGGTGTGGACACGTCCTTCAGTCCCCACGCAAATCTACGCCACACACACATACATCACACACACACATACACATACACATACACATACACACACACACACACACACACACACACACACACACACACACACACACACACACACACATACAGCACAGACAGTAAGAGGATTTACTTTCAGTATTATGATTGGGTTGACCACTGGTAGCGACTGGAGTTTGACTCTTCCTCCCTTGGTCTATGTCCTTCCCCTTTCTCTTGGCTGAGTCTGCACACACAACGAGAGAAAAAAAAAAACATATCCCATATGATTTGGACCACACACACACTACACCCAGTCCACCATGATGACCATTCATCACTACAGTAGTGGACAGAGCACGAGCAGAAAGGGCAGAGCACAAGCACGAAAGGAAGAGGACCACAGAGGAGATCAGATTTGACTGAATACTGAATGTTACTCACAGAGGTATCTCCATGTCTGGGACATTTAACATGGACCATCAATTAATCTTTCTTTGTGTGTCTAGTGTATCAGTGTGTGTGTGTGTGATGTGTATATTGTAATGTGTGTGTGTAATGTGTGTATGTGTATAATGGTATGTGTGGTGTATAAGTGTGTGTGTGTGTGTGTGTGTGTGTGTGTGTGTGTGTGTGTGTGTGGGTATTTGTGTGTGTGTGTGTGTGTGTGTGTGAGTATGTGATGGAATGTGCTCGGTTAACCTTTGTGTTTCTCGGGAGACTTGTTGTTGAGGCTGAGGGGCTCGGTGCGATTCCTCATATCGGGGGAGGTGGCGCTGTCCTCCTTCTTCAGCTGAAAACGAGGCATGGCCTTTCTGAGGAAAGTCCACATTGCGCCCACACATCGCATGCTACACACACACACACACACACACACACACACACACACACACACACACACACACACCACATCACTACCGGCGACAAGTTGTTTTGTGCAGCTGGTAGAGGAGCTCAGTAAAGGGCCATTCACACCAAGAACGATAACTATAACACTAACTATAACCATAACGATAAAAGCATTCACACTGGCCAACGATAAGCAAAGTCTCTCCTTGTGTTAATGAATGTGATGGCTAAAATGTGATGGGCTCTGATTGACTGTTAGCTTTTTATCGTTCTGAAAATCACTCTGAAAGTGATCCCCAAAGATATTGTTATTCATGTGGTTATCGTTATCGTTTCTGTGTGAACGTCGTCATTCATATTACCATAACTAAAACAGTATTTTTTTATAGTTATCTTTCTTGGTGTGAACGGCCCTTAAGGCTACAGACAGGGCCAGAGTGGGACACTTAGGCCTGTCAGAAATATGAATGTGGTTTAGGCCTATAGTGCTTAATAAGGCTTGGCTACTGCACAGTAGCCTACCTCAGTTGGTAAAAAGTGTCACTAAAGTACATCACCTATTGGCTACTATACTATCTGTAAGACAGACAGGTAAGGGGGAGGGTGTGATGAGTCTTTGCAGGGTAAGAGTTTATAGCATACATTTCGACAGGTATAGCCTCCCAATAGCTATATCCCATAGCTAATCAAAATTGCTTTGTTGCTAGCATTGGAAACATGTAGTTGCTAGTTTGACATTTGTGTGTGTTCTTTTGTTTATTCTTGCACGTGAACTTTGGTAGTTTGGTAGCTACCCTATCCATCTGAGTGTGCTGGTGAGTGTGTAATGTAGTGGGTCTACTCCTTCTATGCTGTGTACTGTGGGAGGGTTGTAGATTCTGGATGTGTGTGTGTGTGTGTGTGTGTGTGTGTGTGCTTCTTATGCTTCTTACTTGAGGGGGATTATCTCGGGGACCCAGCCAGTGAGAGTGTGAATGATGGTGAACTCGCCCAGTTCTCTCCTGTTCCCTGGGATTAAACTAGAGAGTGAGAGGGAGAGGAAAGCAAGGGAGGGAGAGAGAGAAAGAAAAGATAGAGGGAGGGAGAGAAGGAAAGAGAGGGAGAGAGAGAGGAGAAAGGAGGAAGACAGAGGAAAGTACATGAAAGGAGAAATAAGCATAAAATTAGCATCTCCAGCTCACTACCCTCAAATACACACACATTCACCTCAAGGTACTACAAACTCAAGGACAACAGGAGCACAGATTCCTAATGAACATTACCAAAGCTGTTTCACATCACAGTCAATATATCCAAAGTTACAAACACTGGGTTCACACACTCAGTCACTCTAGTAGGTAACAATCATACACACACACACACACACACATACACACATAGACACGCACACAGCCACACACACACACACACACACACACAAACACACACACACACACACACACACACACACACACAAACATACAAGCACACATTCCCACACACACACAAATAGATAACATACACTAACAGGACTACACACACACACACACACACACACACACACATACATACACAGGACTGGATTAAGTCCAAAATCCCCATGCTGACATTAGCCCCTAATCCATAAACAGGCTGTAACTGCAGATTAGTCATTTTAGGGTCTGATTTGGCTTCCTTAACATAGTGCACTGCACTCCATGGCTGAAGAACAGTCTAGCTCCAATAAGCCAGACCTGTCTTTGGTCACAAAAAAATATGCCACATACTTTGTAGAGGCCTGAAGGACACAACCTTGAAACTCTCCCTGGACAGTGTGTACTGCCATTGCAACACTGCCATTATAGACTGGCTGGTCTCTCCTACAAGACGTGCACAGGGTGACTATGAGTAGAAAACTAATTGTTAGTTAAAGCCCTACTCATGAATTGTAAACCTTGTCTGCGCCACACAGCAAAGAGGCCTATTACAGCTGAGATGGAGCAGAATTTTGCAAGCTGTCTATTTTTTTTCTTAGGTAGGTCTGCCAATTGTAAATATCAATCAATCAAATTGCTCATATCAATACATCATTAACCCAAAAGACAGCCTCACAATCATTGTCCAGATTATACAGCTGTTCATTTTCACCGATTTTCCAAGATATGACATCATGCCGACTGGAGGAATTGTGACCCCTGAATCAGATATGTCTTGTGGAGTTTTGTGTGTTTAATTTTGCCAATTTTAACTGAACTGCAGTTATGCTACCAAGCTCATTTAGATCTGAATGATCTGCCTGGACTCCAAAACTACAGTTTGTGTATCTCGCTTTTCATAGCTTTTCCTACCAAAGCCCAAGAACTTGTAGTGGGTGTCTGTGGCCAGCAAGATCTTTCTCCTCATATTATCCAATAGAAACAGTAGACATACATGATTAAAATATATTTTGTATGATTATTAGCCATCACCATTACCGGTTATAGCATCGCCAGGATTGTTAACCTTAACGTTAGCCTACTGATTGCACTGACGTCACTCTCTGCCACATTG
>NC_063196.1:11572690-11642690 GCF_017589495.1 Alosa alosa
AGATATCGCGGAATTTTGTTTGCAATAAATACAGCAGAACTTTCATTCTTACTCATTAAAATGAGCATGATGACTGACGAAATAAATTCTTATGCTGTAGTTTAAATAAACCACTGTTGTCATACAGTTAACAGGCCTTCATTGTAGCACATAAATTCAATATCATGTGTGTCTATCTATTTAGCCAACAAGGAAAAACAGGACAATAGACCTCATGTATGCAGACGTGAGGGATACAGTGCAAACCCCTCCCCCCTCTGGGAAAGTCAGACCACAACCTCATTCATCTCCAGCCAATGTACAAGCCCAAAGTACAGAGGCTACCAGCTGCCACACGCACCTTCAGAAAGTGGACACCTGAAGCGGATGAGGCTCTGAGAGACTGCTTTGAGTGCAATGACTGGAGTGTGTTACAGAATGGAGAGGACTTAGAGGAGGTCACACAGTGCACAACTGACTACCTGAATTTCTGTATGGACATTGTTGTTCCCACCAGAACTGTACACTGCTTTCCCAATAACAAGCCTTGGATAACCAGCAATGTCAAGACTAGGGCTTTGACTCCGAACTTCGTTATTCGAATATAATTCGATTATTTTAAAAATTTTAAAGATATTCGAACGAATTTTAGGGATCTCTTAATATTCGAACCTGTAGCCTATGGAAATATTTTTTTGTAAATGTATTTGGTTGTAGCTTAAACGTTGTTTTCAATTCAGATTCCGAGGTTTTTTTCACGCCTTCTGAAATGAAATCGCGAGCTCATTAGCAAGGCTATTATTGGCCATCTGGGCTCCTGTAGGTTAGCATCCTGGCTGGTTCGCGCTTAGTGAGCAGCTCCCACATAGACATTTTTATTTTAAACTTAACCTTCCTCTGATTTTAATCACCTTAGTTATCAATCAAAGCAAACAGGGAAAAGAAATGGCAACACAATCATTAAAAACACTCAAATAAATAAATGTGCAGATAATTCTGAATGAAAAGCAGCACTGGTTGAAGCCTGGAAATATTGTAAACAACAAAGTTGTTAGCTTAATTTGCTAGTTTATCATAGTCTATGGTTAGACTGTTCAGTTTCCCCACGTGTGTTTAAGTTTCAATTGAATACTTTTTCTCCTTGGGACAGGCCCGTTTGAGTCTTGGAAAATACTTTTCCATTTGCATTGGGATTGAGATGATTAGAATTTAGCAGTCAATTTGAATGCAGTAGTTTTGAACAAATTTGTGTAGCGTGCTAATGATGCTAACCGGATTTAATAGCAATTCAGCCAGTCGCCTTGCACGACATGTTTGGATTACATGTGCATGCTGAGGAGGGATGCCTGTTGAGACGGAGTTGAGGAGTGCAGGGGAGGAGAGAGAGTCTGGTAACGTTAGGCCTACTTCTACCACCTATTCTGGTAGAGTTTGACATACTACAATGCAAGATATATTTAGCCTATTTTATTTATGGACAACATAAGGCAGGAGGTGTGTGTTGCTTTTAATTATGAATGTTCTATCGAACGTATTTTTTATTGATATCGATTACATGTGCTATACATATCGCTATCGTTGTATCGCCCAGCCCTATGCTAAATAATAACAATTTTGACACACGATTTACTCAGCCTTTTCGTGCACGTAGTCTATTGACATTGACTGATACACTGCCCTCTGGTGGACAGAACAAATAGAACTTAAGTTTGATACCAATATCGGTCTTACGGAAGACATTTAATGGTTAAAATATTATTAATACATATTCGAAAATATTCGAATTTTAATATTAATAATCAAACAAACTTCGAATATGATTTTTGGGCAAAAGTCAAAGCCCTAGTCAAGACCCTTCTTAATAGGAAAAAGATGGCGTACAGAGAGGGGGACATGGCAGAGCTGAGGCGCGTGCAAGGGGAACTCAAAGTCAAGCTGAAGGAGGCTAAGGAGGACTACAAAAGGAAGGTGGAACAGAAGTTGCAGGAAAACAACATGAAGGAGGCATGGGACGGCATGAAAATTATAACTGGCCTGAAGAAGCGTACCCCCACCATCACTGGATATTGCACCCCTCCCCCACATGGCGATCACGAACAATGAGGCGACAACGACCTCAGTCAACAGCCATCAGACACACAGATCCCAGATACACCCCTCCCCCTCCCCTCCCCTTACACCCCTTATCATCACAGGAAAACAAGTGAGCGCTAAACTAAAGAAACTGAACACGAGAAAGGCAGCGGGGCCTGACAGACTGTGTCCAAGGCTACTCAAGACCTGTGCTGCTGAGCTGGGGGAGCCACTGAAGCACATCTTCAATCTAAGTCTACGACTTGGACAAGTTCCAACACTGTGGAAGACATCATGTCTCACCCCTGTCCCTAAAAAGCCACATCCTAGTGAGCTTAATGACTACAGACCTGTTGCTCTAACATCACATATGATGAAGACAATGGAGCGACTCGTATGCTCAGACCCCAGGTACGCCATTCACTAGACCCGTTACAGTTTGCATACCAGGAGAAAGTGGGCATGGACGATGCCATCACTTATCTTCTACACAGGACACATTCTCACCTGGACAATGGGAAAAGTGCTGTGAGAATCATGTTCTTTGATTTCTCAAGTGCTTTTAACACCATCCAACCCCTCAGACTGGGAGACAAGCTCTTGCAGATGGGTGTGGACGCTCACCTGGTAACCTGGATCACAGATTACCTGACCGAGCGACCACAGTTCGTCAGACTGAAGAACTGTCTCTCTGACACTGTGATCAGCAGCGCCACAGGGAACAATGCTCTCTCCAGTCCTGTTCACCCTGTACACATCTGACTTCTGCTACAACACTGAGTCATGACACATGCAGAAGTTTTCTGACGATACTGCAATTGTGGGGTGTATCAGGAACGGGCAGGAGGAGGAGTATGAGCCTGGTGGAGGACTTTGTGCAATGGTGCAAACTCAATCATCTCCAACTCAACACTTCAAAGACCAAGGAGATGGTGGTGGATTTCCGCAGGTCTAAGCCCACTCTGCTACCAGTCTTCATTGATGGGGTCAATGTCGAGGTGGTAAGCACCTACAAGTACCTGGGTCTCCACTTGGACAATAAACTGGACTGGTCAGCCAACACTGACGCACTCTACAAGAAAGGGCAGAGCAGGCTGTACTTCCTGAGGAGGCTGCGCTCCTTCAATGTGTGCAGCAAGCTCCTCAGGATGTTCTACAGGGCTCTACAGTGCGCCCATTTCACTCGCACATGTGAGTAAAAATGATGGCGTGCGAGGTCAAAAAAATATTTAGGCGCACTGGTGCGAATGACTTCTAACCATGTCAATGTTTGTCATTACTGGTGCAAACCATAGAATCACGTCGCGAATGCAGCATAAAAACTACAACTCCCATCAACGTTAGCAGTTTCGCGTTGTGACTCGCTAGTAGTCGCTTCCATAGACATAATATACATAGACGCCGCATTGGCTGCTGGAAACAAGAAATGCGGCCGCCATCTTGGACCGGTCATACTCCTCGCGCGTTGCAGCAGAAGACACAAGATGACAGCACTGTGCAGCATGTTCCTTCTCAAATCGGGTGGACCATACCGGGATTTACTTTTCACAAGTAAGATTTAACATAACCGTACTATTGGTTGTATTTTTGTGAATAGAATATTACCAGGCTGAGAAGGAACAATCTTTGATATTACTGTATGAAAATCGTGATCCATCTAGCTAGGCTATGTTTACTTTCGGTGTTCACCGGCTATGAACTGAGACTTGATAAGTCATATTCCATAACACTGACTTAGATTACAACTGACAAAGAAGGCTATTGTAGAAATAAATCATACTAGATTTGGCGGCAGATTTTACACAAGTGGCACAGACTAGCCTATTGGGAACTGATAAGCTAGCTGCTACTTGTAGCCTAAGGTGTTGGTGGTAGCCTCTCTATTTCCCCGAATAAAGTAACTTTTCAATAGCTCAACTTCTTTATTTATCAAGTAGCTTAGCCAGACAAAGCTACACTTTTCTTCGTCATGTGAAATTAGCACAATTTAAAGTAGCTTCCTATGTAGTGAACTAGCATACTGCTGTGTTTGTGTTGGGCTACTAATACATTTGACTGGGTGGTAGTTTTGTGTAGTGTTTTATTCATGGCAGAGTAACTGATAGTTTAGCTCACTAAAATTTCGAAGTAGCTTGCCCAACACTGTATTATTCTCATGTCATTTACCCTAACAAGAATAAGATGCCTCTCAAATTCCTTTTCATTCATTTTATTTATTATTTTGTATCTCTCCAGAACAACTGCCTTGTTCAAGAAGACTGTGAATGAACTGAGCAGGTCTCCTCACACCCTGGAACTGAGGAAGGTGCAGCTCTTCATTGCAGTACTGCAGGGGCATCTGCTACACTGTGACTGAATGTTTGATTTATGAGCTCCACCTTCATCACCTGCATTCGCCACTCTGTGTCCCATTTTCCCATCGTCTGGTTGACTCAGTCCTCTTTTATGGGTTTACCCAGTTTACTATGCCATCTTATTTGCCCACCTGCTGTCTAGGCCACTTTTTGTTCTCAGCAAAGTGTACCCAAGCAATTTTAGCAAGGTGGGAACATACAAAATGACATGCACCAGTTGTCGAGAAATCATAGAACCAACTGCATGACCCGGTAACTCTGTCTCACTGGAACCTTTCTGTGAACTGTAAATAACAGATGCTGTTGATGAACCCATTGACACTGTACAAGTGACAAGTCACCTTTTGTCTTGAATTGATGAACTGTTACACTTACTATGCCAAACCAATGTCTGATTTTGGGATCAGAAACAAACCTACAAACTTGCACTTTACAATATTTATGGAACTTGTCTAACAAATGCTGTTGATATTGAACCCAGTTCTCATTTTCCTTTATGCCACACCAATGTCTGTTCATCACTTTATTTTTGATGGCACTGAACTGAAAATGTTAATGGATTTTTTTTCTGTAAGAATTTAACTCATTAAAACTTGTATCAAAACCAGTTTTTTTGTCTATGCTGTCAAGCGTGGATTAGTTATGTTTCCAGTTTTTTTATATTGGATGTCATCACTTTATAATATATCATATATCAGAATATTCTATTACTGTTAAAGCCCACTATGAATATACACACAACCATGTTTCCTGTATCCATACAAAACTTTTCTACTGGGAGGTTTACAACTTATTCTGAGTCAATTTACCCAAGTTTGTCACTAAACCACATAGGCCTACTTGGAATACCCCTCAGATGTCTGAATGGCACTGATCTCCCTTAAATGTTTATGGAACCTTTCTGTGGACTGTGAATAATGCTGTTGATGGAACTTTTCTGTCAACTGTGAACTATATTTAACTCATTAAACTTGTATCAAACTAGTTTTGTCTATGCTGTCAAACATGGATTATGTTCCCAGTTTTTTGATATCGGGCGTCGGGTCACTTTATCATATATCAGAAAATTCTATTACTGTTAAACCCACTATGAATATTAAAATACGCAGCTAAATCATGTATTGTCCTGTATCATAGCTACATGTATGACCTTTGCAGCAAAAAAAGCGTGAGAATCTGTTGATTATTCAGTGAGATATGATTAATTAAGTATTTGACAGCTCATCTCACCCGACCAAACAGATTACACTGGAGTGGAGTGGATGACCGGTCCAAGATGGCGGCTCCAAATCTCGTCAAACTAGTAAGGAGTAGCCGGTCGATCTTGGCGTCTATGTATATTATGTCTATGGTCGCTTCTATCAAATCCAAGAGCACGCAGAAAAAGTGGACTAGCCAGCGTGGATGCAAAGATTGAAGAAATTAGTTCTTCTATCCACGAATTCATCGGTTTTTTGGAGGAACAGGATGAGATTCTGAGAATGCAGTGAGAGAAGAAAAGGTAACCTAACATGCCTTTTAGCCCAGTTGACATATTGGCTGCAATATGCAAAATATAGCTGTGCGAACAGGCACAAAAGTAGCTTCCGATAATACTCCCATTTTATTCAAAGGTTGAGCGCTACTGACAACTCCAGGCTTCCACGCATGCTTGTTTGTTTACACTGAATACAAGCTGAAGTGCAAAACGAAAGTAGGCCTAACGTTTGCCTACTGCCCCCATCAATGCAGATATTTCAAATAAAAAGTAAAAGTATAAAAAATATATATATCCTTGATTAGCCTATGTTGGGTTTTGTGGATGAGAAAATGTTGTAGTTAGCTGTTTTAGGCAGTAGGCTATGCATTCAGATAGGTCACCATGGGCATATTTGGATTAGCTACAAATGGATTCACAAATAAATAAATTAGCCTACATTTGGCAGGATACTTGATATACAGGCTAAATGCAAATATGGCAATGTATTATACTATTTTACATTAACAAAATGTAGGAAAATAGAACAGACTGTAAATAAAGTAGGCACTGATCTTTAAAATCCTATTTCCTGTAGCCTAAATGTTGTCAGTCATTCTTAATATTCGCAATTGGTGCACTGGCATGTTTAAGTGTTAGCTGCAGTGTAATGTTAGATTATGTTTAAGTTAAGTACAGAACTGACTGTGCGCCCAAATTTTTCTCTGTGCTCCTAAATTTTTTAACTTGGGTGCACAAGTGCTCCTGGAAAAAAATGTTAGTGTAGAGCCTTGTTCTACCAGTCTGTTGTTGCAGTGTCCTCTTCTATGCAGTGGTATGTTGGGGAGGAAGCACAAAGAAGAAGGATGCGGGGCGACTTGACAGGCTGGTAAGGAAAGCTGGCTCTGTAGTGGGAGCTGAACTGGAGTGCATCACTTCAATATCTGACAAAAGGACCCTGAACAAACTGATCAACATCTTGGACAATGAGTGTCATCCACTCCACAGCACTATTGTTAAGCAGAAGAGCCTGATCAGCTGGAGACTTCGCTCACTGCCTTGCACAACAGACAGACTGAGGAAGTCATTCATCCCCAGGGCCATTGAACTGTTCAATGCATCACTTAAGGGAAGAGGAGAAAAAGACTTCTCCGCATAGTCTGTCTGCCTCTTCACCACCTCCCAGTCTTGAACTGTCTGTCCACTAGCCACTTTACCATTGTCTTCTGCCTCACTGTTTGCGTGCTTTATTAGCACATATGCACAACCCCTCCCTCCATGCCACAGCCGAACTGTGACCACACTTATACCTTTCTTAATATAGTTATTTATACATAGATATATAGACTTTATTCTTGCACTTACTCATTTGCACCATCACCATGACACTCATTCACAAAGAGCACCTTACCTTACCTTATGCACAGAGGACCACAGACTCAGTCCCTGCTTCAGTCATTGCAAGCGCACCTGATTGCTTAATCACCCACTATGTGGATACTGTTTTTCAGAATTGATTTAGATTAAGTTTTATTTAGTATAATTTGTATTTTAGTATATTTAGTATATTCTTTATCTTCTACAGTCCTTATTGCTTAGTTTTTTTATATTATATATGGGGCTGAATAAGGTGAATAGGCTTGTTCGTCTTTATGCAGATATAAGCGATATTTTAAGGTCATGTGACATGGTGTCACGGTGGTAAGTCCCTCCCCGGCTGACAGAAGTCGGACAGGATTTCTAACCAGTAAGCATTGCGTCCATCCCAGTATGCATTGTGTTCAACCCAGCATGCATCACATCAAGTCAGATCTGCACAGATCTGCATAAAGACGAACAAGGTTAACGTCAAAGGGTAAAGTCACGTGACTTCTTTTGTAGTCCGTTTATGAAACAAAAGGAGCAATTTCGATTTTTTTTTTAAATAAGGCAAATAGGGCCTGGCATTTTCACAGTTAGAAGATTATTACTGTATACACACTGAAAAATATTTTTGGTAGATAACTTCACTGATTTGGACCTGCTCTTCGATAGGAACGCAACCACTTGGGGCGCTGGTTTTTAACGTTCCCTCCCTATCCACAATGCAAATGAGACAGATTGTAACATAAAATTATTTTGTATTACTATTTTTTCACTCTTGCCTTTTTAAAGGTTAGCGTTAGACCATTAAGGACGCAGTGTTTAGTGATTTCTGACATTCCAAACTGCACTGTCAATTTACCTTCACAATTCTGATAACTTGTCATGTTCCAGTTTGAATTTACATGTTTTCGCTATTTGTTGGGTTGGCTAATGGCTACCTGTTAATAGCATAACGTTAGTCATTGGTTAACAGTAATAGCTAGCAATAGCTTGCTATGCTATCTAAAACTTACTCTTTATTCGGTGTCTGCGCCGGGGACGATGTAACTCGACTGGAGGAGTAGTCCTTTTTCTTAGGGGCCTTGGACATTGTGGTGTTCTTACACATAAACCACTAAAACACTGGGTAGCGGTGTTAAATGTACGCCATGGTTCCTATCAGGCTGTGTTGTGCTTACCTAGCCACCACTTCTCCCAAAGTTTGCAGTCGTTGCTTAGCGACAGGGTCTCGTGTGCTTTGGACAAATTCAGCGCGCCCCCAGAGGGAAAATCACTGCGCGTGAGGCAGATTAATCAAAATTGGTCACATGTGAAGCTAAATTTGTCCCTCATACAGAGCTGATTAAATTTGACATTGAAAAAAATCCATGGCTGTGCCAAACAGCTTAGATAATTTAGCCAGCCTATACTTTATGACCACCTTACTTACTGTATCATGAACAGGTTACTTTTGAACTTTCTCATAATCAAGAATAAAGTCAATGCCTTTGTGAACAATTGGTGGGTGAAACCTAAGTCTGGTGACTCACACATCGCAAACTCTGGGTGATTGCAGAGGTGACAGGCTTGTTGAGCTGCAAGAGCACCTTCAGTGGCAGGCTAATCTCCTCCACTGAGTCAAGGTCTTTTCTACCAGCAGCCATCAGACTCTAGGCTACAACTCCTCCCTTCATTGTCGTTATTTATTTTGATTGTATATGAATGTGTTTGTATGTGTGTATTTGCACTGGACGGTGCTGTTATGACCTTTACAGTCTATGGTTATGACACTGAATTTCCCTCAGGATGAATAAAGTAGCCTATTTTCTTACCTTATTTTTAGTGACCCCTGTTTACTGTTTCACACAGAGGCATCCAATTGCTTTTGATTGTTGGATTGGATTGTTTATTTAACTCCATAGTTTTTGCTTGGACCAATTATAAGCTAAGACTAAATAAGTGTGTTTCGTTGTCTTTGTACTTGTACTCTGCACAATGACAATAACGTTGAATTTAATCTAATCTATACCTTAGCTTTTTACACACACACACACACACCACTAAACCACAACAAGAACAATGAAACAAAGTCACACAATGAAAGCAAATAAAAGTTCAATAAAAGCTTTATTCTTTTGATCCCCGTCAAAGGTTTTTTTTTTTTTTCTCATGTAAACTGGACTATTACTGACAGTCCTCCATTTTGTAAAAAAAAGACACTTGATTCATTGCTGAACAAAAGGGCAGAGTGGAAAGGGGCAGTTCCCTCACCACACACAATGTTAAAACATTAAATACCATAGGTTAAGACTCACTAGTACCAAAGGTGTCTGTATACTGTTGTTCATATAAACAGACCAGTTCGGGGTAGCACTCTCTTTAAACAAAAGTGTATGTCAGCCAAAGGCGCGCGCACACACACACACACACACACACAATCACACACACACAGGTCCTAATGGGAACCTCTCTGATACACCTACTGTATGGTTTTGAGTTATTTCCTATAATTTAATGCAGCCGTTTAATTTTTATTGGTCTAGTTGTAACCATGTGTTTGTATGAGAGATGTGCACTATATATACTATTAAAATGAGCAGAGGCCTTGTACTGAATATTTATCTACTGTGGGATTACACACTACTATACCCAGCATTCGGAGTGCGCTGGTGGAACAGTCTCCCCTTCAGCAACAAAAAAAAAACTGCTGGCACAGTCACAGTCGGGAGGAAGTTGTGTCGGTGTGTGTGTGCTCTCCCCGTGAGTCTTTCTTTGTCACTCAAATGGGCGCACAAACAGTCACATTCACACTCTCTCTCTCACACACACACAGACACATACAAAAACAAACACAGAGGAACACACACACAGTTAAAAGTGGTTATAATATCCATGAGAGAAAGAAATAGAACAGATGAGAGGAGGATGGACAAAACAAAGGGCACACGCACAAGACAGCATGCTGAAGAGAAGGATTGTGGGTAGTGTGATAACGGAGTCAGATGCCTCTGAGATAGGTCCCACTCTCTGGGCAGGACTAGCGGTGTAGATCCTGTCCGTTGTGAGCATGCTCGGGAGTCCAAAGATCAAAGGTCATGGGGATTGGGTTCACAAAGGGCAAAAGATGGCGGTGCCCACTATGACGCTTCATGTCGCATGCGTAGTGTAATGCGGCAACGCTAGCAGCAGCCCGACTTGCTCTCTGCGGTGGCAGTGTCCTGGTCCAGGCGAATGCGGTCACCGTTGCTCTCCTCGTACGGAAGGCCCTTGTCATTCTGCAGGATGTGCTCCACCAGACACCGAGCTGCCTCATCCACGTTGATGTTCTCCTGCAGAACACATGGGCATGCACAAACACTCAAAGTTAAACATACACTGATGAAATCAATCCTACAGAACACCAGTTATGATCAGTCATGTTACAAATGGCAAAACAACTAGTAAGAACTGCTCCACAGAAATACACACATACAATAATAGCAACATTTCCAGTAAAGATATACTGGAGCTCCCTATGCACCCAAACTACTGTTAATATCAGAAACACTACACATGACATCAGTTAATCAGTCAGTCATGTTTTACATAGGAAAAATAACTGGTTAAACCATGAGGTTATGTTAAGCTAAACCTATAAATCCTGGGTGGTTATTCTAGCAGTGGAGAGTGTGTGTCTGTGAGCCAGTCTGTCTCACTCCATTCTCCTGTTTTAACACGGCTTTCGGTTTAGGCCTGTCCTTCGTCATGGTTACACACTCAGTGACGGTTTAAACCTCATGTCATTTTTAAGGGGGAAGTGGGAAACTAGTGACTACTGTGAGTGTGTGTGTGGTCTATGTGTGTGTGTGTGGTGAGTGTAGAAGAGCGAGAGTGAGAGTGTGTCATGTGAGTCCTTAATACTCCAAGGAGAAACCGTGACAAGCAGTCCGTAACAGATGTATGCCACATGTGATTGCCACACACACACACACACACACACAGCCAAGGCACACCATGAGACATACAAAAAAAGATTGTGCCTGACACTACACACTTCAACAATAACTGCACAGTTTGTGTGTTAATAACTTGCACAGTGTGTGTCAGTGTATGAAATGAAACAGAGAGAGAGAGAGAGAGAGAGAGAGAGAGAGAGAGAGAGAGAGTGGGAAGTGCATAATTATGTCAACACATATTTACTGGGGTGGGTTTGAGCAACTACTTAATTTGATAACTTTCATTTCTAACACTGACACACACACACACACACACACACACACACGGATAATGAGAGAGAATAACGACAACAACAAGAGAACAAAAGAACAAGAACGAAAAGAGCAGAGTAGGAAGAATAGACAAAGACAGGAAAAAGAAAAAGACTGGTGTGATAAAGTGATAAGAGTGACTGACAGAGATACTGACAGAGATAAATGCAAAGACTTGGACAAAAATGAGGAGGAAAGAGACTTAAAGGTACACTATGCAAGATTTTTACCTTTGACCTACAGTACAACCTCTACGAAGCCAATTTGAAGGTAAACAAACTTGTAATAGGGGAATCGTTCACCTAGCATATAGCCGAGGAACTAGCTAATGCAACTTCAAGAACTAGCAATGCAACTTCAAGAATTGCCTGAAACATTACCTTAACAGTAGATACAGTTCTTTTGAGATAGTTTTTGCCTGTTGTTAGTCCTTTTCCTCCACAACAAAAGCATTTTCAACGTGTACAGGGGTAACAAGCCACGAGAAGTAGTCTATTTACAATGGCAGTAAAATATAAATATAGAAATATACACTATGGGGAGCTCTAGAGTCGCTAAAAATACCTGAAACTGCATAGTATACCTATACGAAATACAAAATAGATATGAACCAACCATATTGGGTCTCTACTATTTGTAGTTCCTTCCAGTGACTTAATATTTTACTGAGCAAACACTGTCCATTGTTTTTTTCTTACAGTCATTGAGTCAAACCACTGGAAGGCCACGTCCCACATCCAACCTGCAGCGTGTTCCCACTGCTCTATACCCACATGCCCTATGCAGTACAACATACCACTGCTCTATACTAGCATGCCCTATGCAGTACAACATACCACTGCTCTATACTCGCATGCCCTATGCAGTACAACATACCACTGCTCTATACTCGCATGCCCTATGCAGTACAACATACCACTGCTCTATACCCATATACATGCCCTATGCAGTACAACATACCACTGCTCTATACTCGCATGCCCTATGCAGTACAACATATCACTGCTGTATACCCATATACATGCCCTATGCAGTACAACATACCACTGCTCTATACCCATATACATGCCCTATGCAGTACAACATACCACTGCTCTATACCCACATGCCCTATGCAGTACAACATACCACTGCTCTATACTCGCATGCTCTGTGCAGTACAACATACCACTGCTCTATACCCACATGCCCTATGCAGTACAACATACCACTGCTCTCTAACCATATTTAAATACCCCATATGCAGTCCAACATACACCACTGGTCTATTTCCATATATAAATAACCCATACGCAGTAGAACATACCACTGCTCTATACCCACATATAAATATGCAGTACGAAATGCAAAAACATAATGGTAAATGGAACGCCTGTATTACCAACCGTATTACAGGCTGGTAACCTCATCCTTAATCCATAGACATTGTGTGGAATTTTAATCCTTTCAGGTCTGTTTTACCCACAACATTTGTAATTTAATTAACACGAGGCAATGCACCTCACATATGGAGATGAATCATTATGGTATCATTTATAGGGTCCAGAGATGGGAAGTAACGAAGTACAAATACTTTGTTACTGTACTCAAGTATATTTTTCAGATATTTTTACTTTACTTTACTATTTATTTTTGAGGCGACTTTTAACTTTTACTCCTTACATTTTAACACAAATATCGGTACTTTCTACTCCTTACATTTTACAAAACTGGGTCGTTACTTTAGTTTCAAATAATTTCAGCCTACCGTTCGGATCGGAATATAGGCTACGTTGCACTTGACGCACCACTACAAGATGACTCAATTTGGGCGGCATTCATTCGCGGCAAATCATTGCAGCTTGATGGCAGTAACGTTAATGTTAGCACGTAGTAGTATGTCTCAATTAAATGTAGTCAATAGCCTAATGCCCTCCTCCTCTCCTCGCCTTTGGTGCTTCCCTAACTTCTAGCTGCAGTGTAGGCTAGCCTATATCCTTAGCAATAAGTAGGCTAGATGCAGCCTTGGGTCTTGAACAGGGATGTAGGCCTAGGCTAGTGGAGGCCGCTAAACGCAAGCAGACCAAACGCAGTTTATCCACCACTGAAATTTCAGAAATCGTTTCTCCACCTCTCAAAGAGTTTATTCACCAATTACAACTGTTAGCATTTAAAAATCACACTGTATTATCCACAATAACAATATGTACACTCATCAACACTCTGAACCACTTAATGCCACTTGTATTGTTATAAACATTTGACAATAACCGCACCATCATCAAACATGTTCTGAATGCCTTTTCTAAAAAATCTGATACCTTACTGTGATCACAGAATTCATAGTTTACCCACCTCTTATTTTACCACTACATTCCTGGTCTTAAAATATTCACAGGAATCCATAGGAATTAAATATTCATGTTGTTTTATCATTTTGTTTTAATACTAGTTGTGCAGATGTATAGTCCATCTTATAAACACGCATGAAGCCAACAAAAAAAATGTAATGTAATGTAATTTTTCCATTTTGTGTAGTCATTCTATATCAGAACCTGACACACAATCCAAATAGTCTACAAGAAACCTCAGAAATGCAGACTTTTGTTGCCAGTATGCATTTTGGGTAACCAAAGGTCCTATGAGGAGTTTCCATAAGGCATTACAAAACACATTAACATATTTTGGCAAATAATGGTCTAAAATACTGATTTTTCATTTTATATTGATCTACTTTTGCACACAGCTTCACAAGACCTGGTGCTAGGGCTCAATTGTGTTTCTAAAAACTCAAAAAAGTGACCTAGAGGGCTAAAATGTAGTCAGTTCAGAGATGCTTGTTATCTCACAGAAAGAAAATATTCTAGGCTCTGTAACTCTGTGCCAGTGCTTCCTAAGAAACTACAGGATCTTAGCTTTCTAAAGATGTCCAGCATTTGATGGTAGGCCAAAAGAACACACTGCCCTCTGAAGTAGCCAGTGTAATGTTGGGGGAGAAAGCCAATAAATGGCCAAACAGGTTATGGGAAGATTTAAAAAGAGAGACTGGCACTCTTGCACTCTGGTAACATTTGTGGTCCAGGTGCTGTTGCATAAAAAATGGTTGTCATTCACAAGACTACTTTTACTTTTATACTTTAAGTAAATTTCCAAGCCTGTACTTTGTTACTTTTACTTGAGTAAAGAAGTTAAACCAGTACTTACGAGTATTTTTAACACAAGTATTTGTATTTCTACTTGAGTATGGAAAGTGAGTACTTTTGCCATCTCTGATAGGGTCATTAGATTTACCCAAAGGAAGATTTCTTATCTCGAAAATGTATTTTCTTTGTCTCTTGAGAAATAAACAGAAACAGAAATAAACCCTCCCTTAGGAGAAACTGGTGAGATCTCATTTGAAATGTTGTTTACCTATTATAAAATATATTAGGAGCGTGCTTATGCAAAATTTGGACAAAATCAGATATTCTAAGGGTCTTGTCCCCTAATGGAAATAAATGTTATAACATTAACTTCATTTCTATACACAAGAGTAAATGAAGAATAGAACGGCTCTAGTTCAGTTTGCTTAGTCTGTCTGGTATTTTAATTTGCAGCAGCTGTAGCGGAGTTGAGGTTTTCAATAAAAGCAGGGCTGTTTTAAAGGCACATACAGCCATAACTAACTCCTCAAGTTGTGGGCTCTGGGAAAATCCCAGTCACATTAAGGGGAATGTCTTTTGTTAGCATTGCTAGTTTGATATATATTTTCGATTTCAATTTAATATCACTTATAGAGTGCCAAAATATCGCACATGTCTCATGGCGCTTTACAGTGTTACACAATCAGAGAAGGCCCATGAGTAACAGGGGCGAGGAAAAACTCCCTAGAATTGGAGATAGAAACCTCAAGCAGATCCACGACTCAAGGGCCTGACCCATCAGCCTAGGGTCAGTACAGAACAGTAAGGTCTGTTTGCATGATAAATGAATAAGTTATTTAGGTGTAGAGAAAAGAACATGGTGTTTAAAGCCACCTGAGGTGTATGTTACAAAGAGGTGGGATGGTTACATATCCAGTATGATAATGCATGTATCTTATTTAGTGTCAGAAAGCTCAAAAAGTCCAGTGAACTGAATTGTCCAAGGGGATTAGGAGTTGTCATAAGGGAAGTAGTGGGTCATTAGGCTGTGCGGACCAGAATATATAGTATTGATATAGTTTGATATAGGACTGTGAAACTACGGCCCTTACGTTCCATACTCACACACAGGATGAGCGGCTAGGAGGTGATGATGGGGTGAAGACACAGCAAGCAAACGTGGATTTTGGTGGAGAGTGCAGATTTATTTACAGTGTGAAAACAGTGCAAACAAAAAGACTTCACACAGCACCTCTCTAGACTCTCACAAGACTTTTCTTTAGACTCCCTCTCCAAGGCAGAAAAGCCTTGCTTTAAATAAAGCCAACCAATTAGTCAAAGTCAAAGTCAGCTTTATTGTCAATTTCTTCACATGTTCCAGACATACAAAGAGATCGAAATTACGTTTCTCACTATCCCACGGTGAAGACTAGACATATTTTACCAATTTAGGTCCACAGACAAACATAACATTCAAGTAAACAAAAAGTAAGTAAATAAGTAAATAAGAGGGCACATATAATAATGAAAAAAATAAGAGCAGCAAAATTTGGTTGAAATTGTGCATAGACAGTCAATAAAATACTAGTGCAAAGTCAGGCCAATAAAAGGCTTAGGTAGTTCTGTTTGACCTAAGTAAGAAAGAAAGTGGCATAGTGGTGCAAGTTATGTAAGAGCAGCAGAAGTGTTGTGTTTTCAGGACAACAACACCAAGTTGTAAAGTGTACAAGTGTGCAAGTGGAGTAGTGCATGGCCATTTTTTTGTCCAATGTCCAGGATGTTATGTAGCTGAGGGGTGGAGGGGGAGGAGGAGAGAGTTCAGCATCCTTACAGCTTGGTGTATGAAGCTGTTGGTGAGTCTGGTAGTCGGGAGCGCAGGCTTCTGTACCTCTTCCCAGAGGGCAGTAGATCAAACAGATTGTGAGTGGGGTGACTTGCATCACTCACAATTTTGGTCACGGCGGGTGAGGTGGGTGGTGTAAATGTCCTTCAGGGAGGGAGTGAAGCACCAATAATCCTTCCAGCTGTGTTCACTATGCGCTGCAGGGCTTTCCTGTTGTATTCAGTGCAGCTTCCGCCCCACACAGCGATACAGCTGGAGAGGATGCTCTCAATGGTGCCTCGGTAGAATGTGGTCATGATGGCTGGTGGAGCACTTGCTCGCCTGAGTTTCCGCAGGAAGTACAGGCGGCGCTGAGCTCTCTTCGCCAGTGATGCAGTGTTGGTGGTCCAGGAGAGGTCTTCACTGATGTGCACCCCAGGAATTTGGTGCTGCTCGCTCTCTCCACCACAGCACCGTCGATGGTCAGTGGCAGGTGTTGGGTGTGACCTCTCCGGAAGTCAACAACAATCTCTTTGGTCTTGCTGACGTTCAGCAGGAGGTTGTTGTCCCTGCACCACGTGGTCAGATGGTCGACCTCTAACCTGTATTGAGTCTCGTAAGCCCTTAGTGATGAGACCCACCAGAGTTGTGTCGTCAGCAAATTTCACTATGTGATTGTTGCTGTAGGTTGCAGTGCAGTCATCGTCAGCAGGGTGAAGAGCAGCGGACTGAGCACGCAGCCTTGGGGGGGGCCCCTGTGCTCAGTGTGATGCTGCTTGAGGTATTGTTGCCAACACATTACTACTTGGGGCCTCTGACAGAGGAAGTCCAGTAGCCAGTTGCAGAGGTAGGTACTGAGTCCCAGTTTGTCAAGTTTACAGATGAGTTGTTGTGGTATTATGGTGTTGAATGCAGAACTGAAGTCTATAAACAGCAATCTCACATATGAGTCTCTTTTTCCAGGTGGGTGAGGGCTGGGTGGAGGGCAGAGCAGATTGCATCCTCTGTAGACCGCTTTGGCTCGGTATGCAAACTGGAAGGGTCCAGGGTGGGGGGAGAATGACTTTGATATGTGACATGACAAGCCGCTCAAAGCACTTCATGATGATGGGTGTCAGTGCCCAGGCGGTAGTCATTGAAGCAGGATGGAGCAGTTTTCTTCGGCACAGGTATGATGGTGGCAGCTTTGAAACATGATGGGACGATGGCTTGCTTCAGGGAAGTGTTAAAGATGTCTGTGAAGACATCCTTAAAGCTCCCCCGCGCAGTCCTTCAGCGCCACGACCTGGGATGTTGTCTGGACCTGTTGCCTTCACGGTGTTGATAGCAGCAAGTGTCCTCTTCACGCTGTCGGCAGAGAGGCACAGGGGCTGCTCATGTAGAGGGGGATGGGTCTTCTGTGGGCAGGTGCTGTTTTGTGCTTCAAAGCGAGCAAAGAAGCGGTTCAGGTTGTTGAGCAGAGGGATGTTGCTCTCACAGCTCTGTGGCGGGCTTGTAGTCCGTGAGGGCCTGAATGCCCTGCCATAGGCTTTGTCGCGTTCCTGCTGTCTTTGAAGTGGGTGGTTATCTTGTGAGTGTATTCCTTTTTGCTTCCTTGATACCACGGGACAGGTTGGCTCTCGCTGTTTTCATGCCAGCTTCATCCCCAGCTCTGTAGGTTTTGTCTCTGGCCCTCAGCAGCCTGAGGACATCCCCTGTCAGCCATGGCTTCCAGTTAGCCCCAGTGATGATGTCTTTTGTGTGGGTCACATCATCGATGCACTTGGTGATGTAAGAGGTTACAGTGTCTGTATACTCCTCTATGTCTGTCCGGTTGTTGTAAGTGGCTGCCTGCTTAAACATTTCCCAGTCTGTTGTGTCAAAGCAGTCTTGAAGAGCATCGGAGGCTCCCTCAGGCCACACTTTTACCTGCTTACGAACCGGTTTGTTCGCTTTTACCCTTTGTCTGTATGAGGGCATTAGCATAACAGTGATATGGTCTGAAAGTCCAATGTGGGGAGGGGTGGCTTTGTATGCCCCTTTGTGTGTAGTGTAGACCAGGTCCAGGATGTTATCTCCTCTTGTTGGAAAATCAACATGCTGGTGTAGCTTTGGAAGTACAGTTTGAGATCAGCATGGTTAAAATCTCCAGTGAAGATGGTGAAACCGTCTGGGTGTGCCGTCTGTTGTTCACTGACAGCCTGGTACAGTTCACTAAGAGCAGCGTTCTTATATCGCTGTTGTTGTTGGTAGGCGGGATGTATACTGCGACTAGCAGAATCGCAGTAATTTCCCTTGGCAGGTAAAAGGACGGCACTTTATGATCATAAACTCTGCCAGTGGTGAGCAGTGTTTGCATACTACTACAGTGTCCGGCACCATTCGTCCACGGATGTAAACACAGATTCCTCCTCCTCGTGATTTACCTCCCTTTACAATGGCCCTGTCTGCTTTCGATAGCATGCTAGCTGCTCCAGTTGTACAGCCGGAGTCCGGAATGTTGTCATTTAACCAAGTCTCAGTGAAGACGAGCACACAGCAGTTACTTACTGTCGGTTCGTTGATCTCAGCAGTCGTATGTGATCCATTTTGTTGTCCAGTGATCATTACATTTGCCAGGAGAATGGGCGGTATGGCTGGGGCGAGTTGGGCTGGCAGCTAGCCTGGCCGGACGCCTCAGCGCTTGCCCCTCTTCTGCTTCTCGCACACCTTCCGGCTTTTCTTTCGGGGAGGAGTAGCAGTTAGGGGCCAATTGGTTGATACCACTATGACGGGGGGAATCTGCTCAGCACATGTACAATCAAACACTTATCACACACATACATAGAAACAATAGAGCAACATACATTTCACCATTAATAACAACATTATATATCCCTAATAAAATAATAGTAGCACCGCTATTCATACAATTATTTAAAATGGGGATGAAAAACACCCCCGCACAATTACACACAGTTTAATTTCCCAATCAGGGAACGTTTTTAATCCCTGTAATTGGGCGTGTGAGGGTTTTTCGTGTAAGAGAAAAATAGTCCGTTTAAATGTTCCAGGAAGGATTGGGGAAAAGGAGGGACTACCTTTTCACAAGGACATTTACTGGATCTACTCCCTGCTATCTCAATTCTATGATCCAGCTCTACATCCCTAACTGCCAACTACGGTCAAATTCAAGACTTTTCCTCAGTGGTACCTTGTTAGTAGAATGAGTATCTATTCAGCTTACACTTAATTTATGGTATTTGTTTATTTTCATTATTGATCATTGATATTTCATGGACATTATAGTTATGATTGCTATTTTCCTTAATGTAGTACTTTAAAACACCTTTTTAAAACTGTTTTTTTTTTAACTTTTTAATTATTGTATTGATTAATTTTGTAAGTTGTACTGGACAAAAGTGTTGCTTAATTCCATAACCAAAACCATATAAAAGCTGCTGCTCACTGCATTCTATTATGTTTAATATTAGCATCCGCGAACATCAGCTACTGGATAGTGAAATGAATATCATCAAAAGTCAAATTTTGGAGAGAGTATAAAGGTTAAATATGTACAGCCTTTGCCATGAAAATCTACTAGCACAACTATTGTAGCCGGGGACGTCCGGGATCAATGTGGAACAGAAAGGGAAGCTTTGCATAGCCATTGGGAAAGGTCAAAAATGTCATTTTGACTGGAGTACCCCTTCAAGCAGCAGAGAGACCTTCCCCCTTCAAGCAGCAGAGAGACCTTCATCAGGACACAGGGTCTCTTTAACACACACTCACACACCACCAACACACCACAGGCAAATCTTATAGGAATGTGTGTTAATCTTTTTCGCTCTACATTTAAATTAGGCCAATGAGATGTAGTTTTATAGTTTTATAAGAAGAAATCATGTGTGCTGCTGAATAGGTTTAGAGAGAGTGTATTCATTATGTAAAGTTTGCTAGGAATTCTTTCAGTTTCTCTCATCCTGTGTGTGTGTGTGTGCTCAAAGCTAACTTAGCTGAGCAGCCAACGTACTCCGCACATAAAGCCTAGCCTAAGTAAAGAAATTCAACGGCCGTAAATGTACCAGGGAAACAGTGAGATGTGATACTGGAAACAGCTTTTTGTTGACACTTCATAGTCTCCTATACAAAGAGATATAAAACTACCACACACACACACAAACACACACACACACACGGCACTCATAGATGACCATGTGGGCCACATTTTACTATTGAGATATTATACTACCCCACACACACACACACACACACAAACACACACACACACACGGCACTCATAGATGACCATGTGGGCCACATTTTACTATTTGGCTCTGAGATAAACACACATTAATCGAACAAAGGGACAGATCACCAGACCAGAGAGTTCATTCAATTACTGAGACAGAAGGGTGGGGGGAGACAGGGCAAGAGGGAGAGAGAGAGAGAGAGAGAGATAGAGAAGAGAAACGAGAATAGATAATAGACAAAAGGGCGAGAGTCAAAAAGGTGGATAGAGAGATAACAAAGAAAGTGAGGAGAGAGAAAGAAAAGAGACAGAGAGAGAGAGAGAGAGAGACAGAAGGGGAGGGCAAGAGAGACAGAAAACTAAGTCAGGGACCAGGCACTCAATTAACCTCCAGTCATATTTGAACAATATTAGCAAGTGGCCCCTTAATGTAGGTGAATAGGGGAGGTCAGTTATACCACCTCCATCTATGTGTGTATGTGAGAGAGAAAATGAAAAACTGTGTGTGGGGGGGCATGTGTATGTATGTATGTCAGTGTGTCTGTGTGTGTGTTTGTGTAACACATTAATATATGTATGAGGGTGTGTTAGCAATTTATAAGTGATTAAGAATGAAAACACAGAAGTAGATGTCTGAATGGCTGACTTCATGATTGTTTTTGTGTGTGTGTGTGTGTGTGTACCTTGGCCGAGGTCTCAAACCATCCCAGGAAGCCGGTCTCCTTGCAGAAGTTGTCCATGAGGTTGGCGTTGTTGGACGAGTCTTTCTTCTGGTCGCACTTGTTGGCCAGCAGCACGGAAGGGATGGGGCCGCCGTTGGCCAGCTTGACCTTGCTGTCCAGGTCGTGCTTCCACTTGGCCACCGCCTCGAAGGTGGAGCCACGGGTCACATCAAACACAACAAACGCGCCGACCGCCTCCTTGTAGTAGACCCGCGTCATGTTGCCAAAGCGCTCCTGTCCTGCGATGGATAGGGGGAACAAGCCGTTAGTGTCATAGCCTATATCGTGTAGCTTGCAACTCTGTTCCAATGGTTAATCCTGTCACATCTATAATTTTTATGTTCATGTCGTCCTCGTGTGACAGACACTGAAGCTCACCTAACAGGAGTCAGGTGCTTCTCATGCAATTGGCATGCTCATGAAAGTGCTTGCTCATGCTTGGATTTAAAATGATATTGCAATCGCAATATCTCAAATATGAGTAGATATTTTCCCAAATCGTACAGCCCTAGTTTGCACATCTGTTGAGACAGTGTTGAGATGTAAAGTGCTGACCACAGCTATAGATACAGTATAAAGCCCCATTGACATATGCGCCGATTCGTTTGTTGCCTGTTGCTTATCCCCTCAAAAATGATTTTAACTTTGTCGTGCAACGTTTCCTGTGTGTGGTTATTTCGCCTGCTGAATTACATTTATATAACATAGTCTCTCATCACTAGTCACCGTATATATGTGAATGCAGTTTTAGTGTAATAACACCCATTTCCATTATGGACAGGGCCCAGACACTGCTAAAAAGCCTCAGTCTTCCTTCCATATGTCCTCAAAGAGAAGTTGCTCCATTGATCCTTGGACAATTTTTACTTTATCTGGCCAATCTTTCTTTGAATTAACTTTTAGAAATGTTTTAGTTATTTGTAATAAACCCTGCTGTATTTTGGACATCACCTGTGGATTTGGATTATACTTTCTTGGATGTGTGAGTCAGACAGTCTAGCTCAGCCACCATAGTGGTTATTAGCAAAGATTCTAGAACAGAGCTCTGTTTGGTTATTAGTAGGACAAAAAGAGTAACCACCAAAGATTCTAGAACAGAGCTGTTCTAGAATCTTTGGTAACCACCACAGTAATCATCTAAAAATCAATGAAAGCTGACTGCATCCATGTCACCAGTTAAGAAGCCTTCATTGTCATAAATGGGACTAAAGACTCATCTGTTTCTCCTCCTCTCCTGGCTATTGATATTATTCTCTTAAAATATATTTAGCCTATTACTAATATTATTGCTATTTTTTACATAATTTAGGCTAAATGACTTCACTTTAAACTGATCATTTTAATGTTAATGTAATATTTATTGATGTCACTGCCAGTCACTTTCGATAAAAAGCGCCTACAAAGAACTATAAACATCAATGCAGAAGAAAACTGCTCCATCCTGCTTCAATGACTACCGCCCTGTGGCACTGACACCCATCATCATGAAGTGCTTTGAGCGGCTTGTCGTATCACATATCAAAGCCATTCTCCCCCCACCCTGGACCCTTCCAGTTTGCATACCGAGCCAAGCGGTCTACAGAGGATGCAATCTGCTCTGCCCTCCACCCAGCCCTCACCCACCTGGAAAAAAAGAGACTCATATGTGAGATTGCTGTTTATAGACTTCAGTTCTGCATTCAACACCATAATACCACAACAACTCATCT
The DNA here is from genome assembly GCF_017589495.1 of Alosa alosa. Lineage (NCBI taxonomy): Eukaryota > Metazoa > Chordata > Actinopteri > Clupeiformes > Clupeidae > Alosa > Alosa alosa. Next base: position 11,595,708 of record NC_063196.1, read on the forward strand.
GCAAACTTGACAAACTGGGACTCAGTACCTACCTCTGCAACTGGCTACTGGACTTCCCTCTGTCAGAGGCCCCAAGTAGTGCGTGTTGGCAACAATACCTCAAGCAGCATCACACTGAGCACAGGGGCCCCCCAGGCTGCGTGCTCAGTCGCTGCTCTTCACCCTGCTGGACGCATGACTGCACTGCAACCTACAGCAACAATCACATGAGTGAAATTTGCTGGCGACACAACTCTGGTGGGTCTCATCACCAAAGGCGAGAGACTCAATACAGGTTGGAGGTCGCGACCATCTGACCACGTGGTGCAGGGACAACAACCTCCTGCTGAGCGTCCAGCAAGACCAAAAAGATTGTTGTTGACTTCGGAGAGGTCACACCCAACACCTGCCACTGACCATCGGCGGTGCTGTGGTGGAAGAGCGAGCAGCACCAAATTCCTGGGGGTGCACATCAGTGAAGACCTCTCCTGGACCACCAACACTGCATCACTGGCGAAGAGCTCAAGCCGCCTGTACTTCCCTGCGAAAACTCAGGCGAGCAAGTGCTCCACCAGCCATCATGACCACATTCTACCGAGGCACCATTGAGAGCATCCTCTCCAGCTGTATCGCTGTGTGGGGGGAAGCTGCACTGAATACAACAGGAAAGCCCTGCAGCGCATAGTGAACACAGCTGGAAGGATCGTGGTGCTTCACTCCCCTCCCTGAAGGACATTTACACCACCCCACCTCACCCTTAAAGGCTGACCAAAATTGTGAGTGATGCAAGTCACCCCACTCACAATCTGTTTGATCTACTGCCCTCTGGGGAGGTACAGAGCCCTTTGGCTCCAGCACCAGACTCACTAACGGCTTCATGCACCAAGCTGTGGGATGCTGAACTCTCTCCCTCCTCTCCCCCCTCCACCCTCAGCTACATAACATCCTGGACATTGGACCCACAATGTGCGCCTGCACTACTCCACCTGCACACTTGAACACTTGCACACTTATTTTGCTTTACAAGCTTGATTGTTGTTGTCCTGGAAAACCACAACACTTCTGCTTATCTTACATAACTTGCGCCACTGTGCCACTTTCTTTATTGCTTGGGTCAAACGGTATTTTATAGTTTTTTTGCAGTATTTGCACTAAGTATTTTATTGACTGTCTATGCACAATTTCAACAAAATTTTGCTGCTCTTATTTTTTCATTATTATTATATGTGCCCTCTTATTTACTTATTTACTTACTTTTTTGTTTACTTGAATGTTATGTTTGTCTGTGGACTTAAAATTGGTCAAATATGTCTTGTCTTCACCGTGGGATAGTGAGAAACGTAATTTCGATCTCTTTGTATGTCTGGAACATGTGAAGAAATTGACAATAAAGCTGACTTTGACTTTGACTTTGATCAACATCAACATCAAAATAATGGTTCCTATTGCCTACTGCACACAGCACATCTCTCCACAAAGACCTTACTGACAGCACCACATGCACAGGCATGAACATGTTACCAAAACAACACTGCTAGGCAACAGCATAAAGTTCCTGAAAATGTTCTTACTCCTGACCACACACACACACACACACACATACACACACACACACACGTACACAAACACACAAACAGTCAAACAACACACACACACCAACACAAACAGAAACACCTCACACACATACACACACACACAAACACACACACACACACACACACACACACACACACACACACACAACACACACAGATCTCGCTCTGCTTGATTACAGTTCAGCCACTCTTTGGAGTGCAATGTGAGAGATCCATCTTGTGCCTTGCTGTCGCTCTGGCAGGCAGTCCATTCATCCATCACGCCATCACCTCATCCCTCTCTCCTCTCCTCCGCCTGCTCACACACACACACTTTTTCTCGATCGCTCATCAATCATTAGGTTCCCTCTCATGTCACATCTCCCCGTCTATGTCTCTTCGTCTATCTCATTCTCTCTATCACTCACTCTATATTCCAGTCATCTCTCTCTCTATTACCCCCTGTTTCTTATCAACTCCACATTGGAGGTCCTCACTCATGTGGCGTCTCTCTGTCTATCTCTCTCTTCATCTTTCTTTCTTTTTTTCTTTATCATTCATTCTGCTGTATTTTTCCATCTCTCTTTCTATCTCTAGTTCTTACCATTTCAATACCAGAGGTCCTCTCATCTTGCATCTCTCTTGCTCTCTCTCATCTCTCATTCTCTCCCCCTAGGCCATCTCTCTCTCCCTATATATATATATATATATCTCTCTCTCTCTCTTCTCTCTCTCTCTCTGACCATGCCATCCCAGCAGAAGGCCTCAGGGGCCTGTCTGTAAAACGACAAGGGGGAATGTGAGAGGGACGTGGGAAGAGATTCTGTGTAATCAGCTGTTCCGTCACAGATTCCGTTTTCCGTTCCCCTCTGTAGGGATCCATCCACACACACACACACACTGCAGCCTGGCTTCACTGCAGCACAGGGCAGCCATTGCAGACACACACACACACACACACAGACACACACAGACATACACAGACACACACACACACACACACACACACACACACACACACACACACACACACAGACAGACTCCAGACACCACGGACATATCTGTCTAGAAATCTTTACTTTATACACTCTGACCCCGGATCCCTCTGACATCTAGGACCTTAACCTAGATACACACACACACACACACACACACACTCGCACACACACACACACACACGCACACACACACACACACACACACACACACACACACAGACACACCACACCACACCCTTCACACATAATCACACACAGTTATCATCCTACTTCAGACCTCACATGCTCATTGATTGTCATAATCCAGACCCCTCCACACACAAACACACACAGAGACACACACAGTATTTCCTATTGAACTGGCCCCTGATCTGTTCATTTGAGGCCTGAGACCTTAACCACACACACACACACACACACACGTCTTTCCTATCCTACTAAGTCTGACCTCACACACTCCTCGCGCATCGCAATCATATCTGCTCCCCACCTGCCTAATAATATGTCCCTCTTGGTTCATCTTTCTCCTCATAGTCCCCACTGCACACCCACTCCTGTCCTCCTAACCCTGACCTGACACACACACACACACACACACAACCACCATCAGTGGATCTGGCCTCTGGATCCCCCTTCTGTCCTGCGATCCAAATCAGGCCATGGACCGTATGGACACACACACACACACACACACACACACACACACACACACACACACACACACACACACACACACATATATAAATACACTCTGAGGAGGTTACAGAACCAACCACTCCACTATACACCTCCTCAGAATCTCTCCGTCTCTCTCTCTCTCTCTGCTCATCTCTCTCCCCCCTCCCTCCCCCAATCACTCTCTCTTTGTCTTTCTCTCCTCGCATTCTTTTTCTCTCTCACAATCTCTATCACTTGCCCTCACTCTCTCTCTCTCTCCTTCCCTTTCACTCTCTACTTCTCTCCCCTCCCCTTTATCTCTCCTTTTCTCTCCCCCTCTTTCCCAGTGCACATCTTTCTTTTCTCTCCCTCAACCCTTTCTCAACCTGTCCCTATTATCTATCCCCCCATCCCCACCTCTCTCTCTCTCTCTCTCTCTCTCTCTCTCTCTCTCTCTCTCTCTCTCTCTCTCTCTCTCTCTCTCTCTCCCCTTATCCCCCTCGCCTGTGTCTCCGGCTAACTTCCTTCCTCTCTGTTACAGAGGGCCTCTGAGCTCTTAATTGTTCCTGATTAAGTATCCAAAATTAGTCCTTTTAACTTGAGGTGAACACGCTTGGGAGCTGTCACAGAAAAGTGTGTGTGTGACTGTGTGTGTGTGTGTGTGAGCGAGAGAGAGAGTGAAAGAGAGAGAGAGAGAGAGAGAGAGTGTGTGTATATGTGCCCTTATGAGATTTCCATGTCTTTCCACGTGTCTGGGTGTGTGTGTGTGTGTGAGTGTGTGTGTGTGTGTGTGTGTGTGTGTGTGTGTGTGTGTGTGTGTGTGTGTGTGTGTGTGTGCACGTGTGCTTCCAATGTCTGTGGGTGTAACTGTCAGCCTCATATTAAAATTTGGTATGGAATAGTCATTCCACAACTCATCCAACAACACATCCATGTATCCGTGTTACAGCAACAGAGAGGAGGAAGAACAGAAAGACAGGAAGAGAGATAAAGCGAGAGTGAAAGAGAAAGACTGAAAGTCTTTCTGAAAGAGAAAGAGAGAGAAAGAAAACGAGGGATTTCAGGAGAGGCAAGAAACAGAAAGAGTGATAAAGCAAGAGAGAGAGAGAGTGAGAGCGAGATAGAGAGATAGAGAAAAAGAGAAAACGAGGAGGGATTTGAGAAGAGGCAAGAGACAGAAAGACTCCCCCTTTCACTCTCCAAACTTCCTTGCTTTCGTCCGAGTGTGTGGGTGTGTGGATGTGGGTGCCTGCATGGCGTGTGTGCTATGCTGTTGACCTGAAGCTTATATTTCATGAGGCCCGTTTCAGTTCCTCAAATGTCATATAGCAAGACTGAGAGGCAAACAGACAGACAGACAGACAGACAGACAGACAGACAGACAGGAGACACAGACATGTGATTTAGATGCAGATAAAGAGAACTGAGAAATCTTCCAGTGCAGGGGAGAGTCCACCATGGCCTCTACTTTCTCTTTCATATTTACAGTAGTAAATCCCCTCATATAAGTTCTCCTGCAGTACTGTGTGGGTGAGTCACTGTGTTATTGTGTGAGTCCTGTCCACCCAGTCACAGCCAGCAATGAGCATGTCTGTAAGGTGTAGTGTTGTCTGAATTCCCAGCACGTTTCTAAATGCTGTGTGTGCATGTGTTGTTAAATCGCTGAAGATGTTTTCTTAAAGAAGCCCTATGCAGGTCTGGTTATTCCTTCGCTGTTTCTGGGTTTTCGCCTAATTTGGGCTCGCATTTTTCACGATTTAGCTCCCCCTGCAGCTTCGGTAACAAGTGACTGCTACGATAAACTCCCACTAGCTAGCGAGCTAGCCATCAAGAAACCAAGCTAAACACATACAGGGCTTTCAGCACTCAGCTTGTGGGGGAGGGGCAGTCTGCACGTGAATTGCAGCGTCTCCAGCAACACAGAGCTGCCTGTGGACGCTTGTATGTAAATAATGAGGGAAAAAAAACTATCTCTTGACATGGCAGCTTATCGACGATGCCGATACACTGCGTAAAAAAACGCAAATATCGGCCCAATATATCGGCCGGGATATATCGGTCAATCCCTACACATAAGGCCTACGACTATCATTCTACACGCCCCCTTTTGCACGTCACAATTTAATTGACTATAGCTGATCCTGCCTCCTGGCTGCCCAAAATGCTGCATCATGTGAACAGATCAGCAGGCCGGCAAATTTTCACCTCGCTTTCAGACACAAAAAGAAGGCAAAAAGACGTCCCCTCTTCCCGCAAATTTAAGGTGATCTGTGTGAAAAGGCCTTTTAAGTTGCTTGTGTTTTGTCGATTTGCATGCGTTTTGTCAATTTGCATGTTTTCTTAATATGCAATCCGTTTGGACCTGTCGGCCACTGTAGAAATAGGCAATGTGACTACAATGGTCCTGTTCCATGAGCATCGATGGGCTGGAGGGTAAATTATAGTCTTTTATCACCTTAAGGCAATGTGTTTTTGAGTTTAAAGACCAGTGCTTTTTACCCTGCTCAATGTCTCATTAGATGTTTATCTTTCTTTCTCTCCCCCTCTCTCTCTCACACGCATGCACGCACTCACACACACACACACACATACACAAGTGCGCGCGCACACACACACACACGCACATGCACACACACGCACTCATCCCAAGGCCTAGTCTGTGAGTGAGAAACTTGTCCAAAGGGCTTTTGTGTCACCCATTTAATTTCTACAAGAACATTCTCTTCTACCAATAAGGGTCTCTGGCAGGTCCTCTGCAGGCATCTTTTCTCTCCAGCAGGGCTGCAACAATTAACTGACTAATCAGTTAGTTAACAACTATAAAACTAACAGTCAATTATTTTGGTATAGTTGATTGTAGTTAATTTTGGTATAATTAATCTGTGTCATTTTTTTCGAAAAATTCCTTAAACATAAATATGTTCTGCTTCACTTACTCCTCTATTAAACTCAATATATTTGGTGTGTGCGTCGACTACACAAGGCATTTGAGGAAGTATTCTTGAACTTTGGTAAACCCTCGCTGACCTTTTTTACACCACTACCTGCCAATTTATATGTACACTAACTCAACAGATAAATTGACTCTGAAAATAATCGTTACTTGCAGCCCTACTCACCAGTGAGTATTTTATTAGTGCTGTGCATCAAACATTTTATTATGGGATATTGTGGCAGCGAGTCCTCAGGGGAGATTTCAGTGGTAATTGAGTTCATGTGGGATGTGTGGCGTGCTGAACACAGATCCGGATCTGTTCCACTCAGCACGCCAGAAAGTAAAACAGTAGGGCTGGGCGATATAGCTTAAAAGACTGGCGATTTATAATACGAAATGAAAGGAAGCTTCTAAATGTTTCTTTTTTTTGGAGAAACTAAGATGAGTTTCTGGGTCTCTAATCAAAGTCCGGAGGCAGTCTTCTTCAACAAATGTTAATTTCTCCATCTCTGTTCCTGTGCTGTGTGTCTCCACTCTCTCCATCCATTGCGTAAATATACCTGATTAAAATCAGCATAATTACATGGGTCCTGATTACGGAAATCAACTGAGTCCTGTTAATCATGAGTGCCACTGATGATGAGTGGATTCAGGTGTCAGATGGACAACAGAACTGGCAGCAAAATTGAAGGTCACTGCTTCAGTGTAAAGACAACATGTGAGTCTGGACACGTAACTGTATACACAGCATCTATCCTGCAAAATACTAAGTTGCACAGATATTGGGACCTATTGTAGATGTCTTACAATACATTGAATGCTGTAGACTCACTTTATTGTGATAACATTGTAATCATTGCCAACGTATCATAATAGCATTGTATTGTGAGTTACTCCCAGACTGAGTACATTTGAGTGCATGTGTGTGTAAAAAAGTGAGTACATGTGTGCTGCCATGAAGCAGAACCAGAGCAAAGCGTCTATGAATGACTATGAACACAACTTTGAGTCTACTAACAATGTTGCTATGCAGACAGGCGGACTCTAAAAAGGCATGTCTGTCTCTCTCAAAAATACCTGCCATACAAGCCAACAAATACATGCCATTAAATGTCTACATAAGTGCTTCTAATTACACAGAGAGAGAGTGAGAGAGAGAAACACAAATTCTCACAAAAGAGCTGCACTCATTACAAGCTTTTTGTACTGTTTTGTACACAGGTGGTTGTACATTAAGCTTTATGTGCCCATTATTTTGAGTTCAGCACAGTTCGGCCTCACAACAAATGTACATCACAAAGGGCCTGAAACTGGGGTCCCTTTCCTCTTCCTTGAGTTAGCTAGCTTATATCGACAATAATACGTTTTTTTTTTTTTTCAGTTACAGATCATACAGACTTTTCCCACATTCCTGGCAAAGACCAGACCGATTCAGTTAGTGTGAGTCTTTCCAGTTGCTAAGATACACTCGGACTCGACCACGGGTCACTGTGGACACGAGACAGACAGTGAGAGTTGTCATGTCCCATCTAAAGGCAGAGCCTGTGATTTGATTTCAGTCTCTGGAAAGGATGCTAAGCGCAAACACTGAATGGACGCAGAATGGCTAGGAGTGTCTGTAACTAGACCCCACTGTTGCAGCAATGAAATCATCTCCTTTCTTTTATATTGTTGTCACAAACTCTTACCTGCATTGAAACCCAAGGGGGAACGGACTACGGAAACAGAGGAAAGGTGAAAGATGGGGCTGAGAGCTCAACTAATTAAACGCCCTGTCATGTAAACATGCTTATTTTCTGGGTCTCTCTGACATCAAAGGGAGTTTGCCTCTCTCACAGAACACTGACGGAAAGCATCTGCTTCCTCAGCTGTACAGCAAAGATTCTAGAACAGAGCTCTAGAATCTTTGCTTTACAGTACATTCTAATGCACCATCATCCAGACCAGAACCCCACCCTAGGACCCAAAACAATGAACTATCATCCAGAACCTGGAACATGAGGTAAGTACTGAGTTTCTCTTTGACTATGGGTGCATGTCAAACACTACTTTAAAAGGGAAATTCCCTATATATATATATATATCAATACAACCCAAGTTTACAAGAACAAAACAAAACAAATGTAGTAGGCATCATGCCATCTATACACAAGCACAAAAATACAAATAAGAATATTATGCGGCTGTAAACAAATCCTGCACCTAGGTATAAACTGTTAGTTAAAGGTACACTATGCAAGACTTTCACCTTTATGAAGCCAATTTGATGGTAAACGAACTTGTAATAGGCAAATCGTTCACCTAGGATAGCTATACAGCATCCCTACCGAGAAAACCAGCCATGCAACTTCCAAGAGTGGCGCCCCGCCAAAACTCACGAGAATCGTGAAACATTACCTTGTCAGTAGATATAGCTCTTTGGAGATAGTTTTTGCCTGTTGTTAATCCTTCACCTCCCCAACAAAAGAATTTGCATTGTGTACAGGGGTGATAAGTCGCAAGAAGTTTGCTATTAGCAGAGTAACATTAGTTAGCAGAGTAACATATAAATACATCGCGACTCTAGAGGGAGCTCTAAACTCGCCTGCATAGTATACCTTTAACATGATTACAGGTGTATTAGCGATGCTTTATAACACATCAATAACTGATAAACATGCTTTTTTGGTTAGGCCTAAGATGTTATAGACAATAAAATGTGGTTTATTCCATTGCTGTTACACATTTCCTCATGAGACACAATGATGGAAAGCATGCTATTATCTAATAGTCTGTCTGAAACTGAATGGGAGATAGAGAGCATGAGTATAAGCTATAAGGGCTAATCTAGGACTCGCATGATGTCACAAGACAAAGAACCAAACTGGTCATCAGTCTGCAGGGCTTTACTTTACTTTGCTAAACTGACCAGTGTACAGTAAATCACAGCACGTCACTTGACTTGACCGTGCAAAACAATATTGTTTTAATTATTTTATTACTGATAGAGTTTAGAAAGCTTGGCGCTGGCACGTATACACATACTTTTATGTGAAAATAATGATGCGACCAATCAGGATCAAGTATGACACAGACTCATGTACCTCATTAGCTCCATAGGGATTCTGTGTGTCCACAGTTAGGAGTGTGTGTGTGTGTGTGTGTGTGTGTGTGTGTGATGTGTGTTGTCACAAACACACACACACACACACAAATCTATTCAGGCTCATCAGAGGGTAACCATTTTGCTCTGACAACCTGCGCTTGGGCTTTCAGTCCATCTCCAAGATGAAAAGAGAAAAATGAACAAAAGTGCGCAGAAAGAGGGCTAAAGAAAGAAAAGAGCCCCAGAAAAAAAAAAAAAGACGAACAGCGACGAACACTCATCTCCATGGTAACCTCAAGTTTTTCTCGGCGTGCTTTAATCGGGTTCATTATCTGTGGGCGCATCACCATGGAGACGGTCCAAGCCAGACGAGCCAGCTGTGGGTTCAACAGACAGAGTGAAAGCAACACCTCTCTCACACACACACACACACACACACACACACACACACACACACACACACACACACACAAATGTACCGCCTCTGCACAACGACATCACTTCTAATTACTCTGCCATTAGCTAAAGACAAGGTCCTTCAGCGTCACACACACACACAAACACACACACATACACACACACACACACACACTCACTCACACACACACACACACACACTCACACACACACACACACACACACACACACACACACACACACACACACAGACACACACACAACGAGGCAGGAAGACCAGCTGTCTTGAAATTACTGAGCCACTGCTAACCACTTAGCTCCAGCATAAACTCTCTCTTTCTTACACACACACACACACACACTGCTACAGGGAGAGTGCTGAAATACCACTACACCCGCCACTTTCAACAATGTACTAGGGTCAAACCCCATTAGATGACAGGAACCAAATCTCCCACAATCCTCTGCTCTCTGGGAAAAAAAAGTCATATGCCTCCTGTCTTAAACTACCTCCGTCTCCCTGTCTCTCTCTCTAAATCCCTGGCACGCGGCATGGACTGGCAGCTCCAGGCTGTAATCAGGTCGTCTCTGTCAAAGCGACCCAGAGGAGAGTGACTATTCTGGGCCTAAGGGGGCAGGCGAGCCCCAGGCTTCAGCGCAGGCCTCCATTACTGTCACCCCATTCAGGGCTATTAACAACTATTAGAGACAAGACACACACACGCACACACATAGAGTGAGACAGGGAGAGAGAGTGTGTGTGTGTGTGTGTGTGTTTGTGTGTGTGTGTGTGTGTGTGTGTGTGTGTGTGTGTGTGTGTGTGTGTGTGTGTGTGTGTGTGTGTGTGTGTTTGTGTGTATTTTCAGTAGATTGGCTGTCATTGTTGCTGTGGCGATAAACCTACCAATTATCTGGTTGATTAAAAGGTTTAATGTTTGTGTCTCTCTCTCTCTGTCTGTCTGACTATAGACTATAGACTATGAGACTATATTGGGGCAAAGCACAGGCGAAGCACTGCTACTTTGGTGCAGAGATATCACACAACACATGAGTACCTTGTCTCACTTGCCACAGCACGGACATTCTCTGCGCCCAATTAGCAATGCTTCACCTAAGACTAGTCTGTTCACATCCATAAATTCCATGCAAGTAATACTATGCTTGGCAATTCTGGCCTCTTGACAGAGATGTTCACAAGTCATTTTTTGGAAGTCCAAGTGAAGTCTCAAGTCTTTGAGCTTGAGTCCAAATCAAGTCTCAAGTCTTTGAGGGGCAAGTTCAAGTCAAGTCTCAAGTCTTTTGTCACGAGTCCCGGTCAAGTCTCAAGTCTCTGGCCACCTGATCTGTCATCTGTCCCTAGCACTGTATTGTTAAATATTATGAATTCAAAGCATGTCCAGTAATTACCATCCATACAGTACAGTATCAAAACCAGTTGTTGTTTACTGCAATGCAATCTGAAGAAACACAAATTAAGAACTCTGTTTCAATATTTTTTTGACATGTGTAAACTATACTGCAACATTTCTGGCATGCTTTGTTTTCTGAAATAAAATAAGGGGAGGCCGTGGATGTGAACTTGTCACAGAAGAAATATCACTCATTCTGGAGCTAGCTTAGTTTTGTTTACATCCAGAACTTACATTGAGTCTCTAATTTAGGACATTGTATAGTCTAATCTTCTGCTACTTAGTGTAACACATCCCTCTAGCCCTCGGACCTGGTGAAATATTAACCCAGGGCTCTACACTAACATTTTTTTCCAGGAGCACTTGTGCGCCCAAGTTATAAAAATTAGGAGCACAGACAAAAATTTGGGAGCACAGTCAGTTCTGTACTTAACTTACACATAATCTAACATTACACTGCAGCTAACAGTTAAACATGCCAGTGCACCAATTGCGAATATTAAGAATGACTGACAACATTTAGGCTACAGGAAACAGGATTTTAAAGATCAGTGCCTATTTTATTTTCAGTATGTTCTATTTTCCTACATTTTGTTAATGTAAAATAATATAATACATTGCCATATTTGCATTTAGCCTGTATATCAAGTATCCTGCCAAATGTAGGCTAATTTATATATTTGTGAATCCACCTGTAGCTAATCCAAATATGCCCATGGTGACCTATCTGACTGCATACTGCCTAATACTACTACTAAAACAGTCCATTTTCTCTTCCACAAAACCCAACATAGTCTAATCAAGGATATATATATATTTTTTTTTATATACTTTTATACTTATTTTTTTATTTGAAATATCTGCATTGATGGGGGCAGTAGCCAAACGTTAGGCCTACTTTCGTTTTGCACTTAAGCTTGTATTCGGTGTAAACAAACAAGCATGCGTGGAAGCCTGGAGTTGTCAGTAGCGTTCTACCTTTGAATAAAATGGGAGTATTACGGGGAAGCTACTTTTGTGCCTGTTAAGCTACAGCTATATTTTGCATATTGCAGCCAATACGTCAACTGGGCTAAAAGGCATGTTAGGTTACCTTTCCTTCTCTCACTGCATTCTCAGAATCTCATCCTGTTCCTCCTATATCCGATGAATTCGTGGATAGAAGAACTAATTTCTTCAATCTTTTCATCTTGGCTGGCTAGTCTAACATTCCGCTTTTTTTCTGGCGCTCATGGATTTCATAGAAGCTACTACTACTATCGAGTCCCAGTTAAACTGCTAACGTTGATGGGAGGTGTAGTTTTATGCTGCACCATGACGGCGGATTCTATGTACTGTTCAGTACTGTTTCTCGATGTTGCGATTGTATTTTGTAGACAAACATTGACATGGTTAGAAGTCATTCGCACCAGTGCGCCTAGATATTTTTTGCACTTTCGCCGCGTCATCATTTTACTTTCGCGTAATGCGAAAGTGAAATGGGCGCACTGTAGAGCCCTGTAACCTAAGTATTGTCACATCATATGGCCAACTATAAAGATGCAATGTTCCCAACATTAGCAAAACACTTTGTGATGGTTAGCTTGTTAACTGTGACGATATGACTGACAAGACAGAAGTCATCATTTTTGGTCCTCCCAAGGCAAGATGCACTGTAGTGCAAAAGGTCACCTCACCCCATCTGTCAAACCCTATGCCAGAAACCTGGGTGTCATCCTCGACTCCAAACTCTTGACAAACAGATTAGCGCTGTTGTCAAAAATAGTTTTTACCAGCTCAGAATGATCTCCCACCTCAAATCTTTCCTATCTCACAACGACCTTGAGAAAGTTATCCATGCCTTTATTACAGCATGGCTAGATCATTGCAATTCCCTCTACCTTGGCCTTCCCCAATCCTCACTTAGATATCTGCAGTTGGTCCAAAACACAGCTGCGCATCTTCTAACTGGCACCAGGAGGCGTGAGCACCTCACCCCCATTCTGGCCTCCTTGCACTGGCTCCCAGTTCTTTTTAGGATTCAGTTCGAAGTTTTATTAGTTGCTTTTAAGGCATTTAAAGGGCTGGCCCCAACCTACACCACCGACCTTGTACAGCCCTACTCAGTCCAAAGGTCCCTTCACTAGTTCACATTCCGTAATTTGCAAACAGAAATAATAGCATAATAGAAAAGCATGTTTGGCGAAGTCTCTGGCCAGGGTCCTGAAGTGATTTGGCGGGATGGGTGCAGGAGTCAACTGGCGCAGGCAGGAGTGGGTGCAGGATTCCGTAATACACCCCAAAAATGTGTTAAAGATGAGGGACCCTATAGCCAGGACCACGCAAACAAATTCGACGGGAGAGCGCGAGGTGCGCTAATTCCCTCAGATCAGAGAGACTTGATCTGATATAAAAGAGTGATAGGCGTCGGAGGACCACGGGCCGAGAGTTTTGAGCGCTTGATCGGACAGGGCGTTATTTGCCGCGTTGGTGGCTGCACCATAAAATAATGAGTAACGGCCTGCTGGGATTCTGATTTGCGTTAGAACAGCGTTGAGCTGCGTTTGAAACCAGAAGCGAGTAACAGGGCGTCCGTAGTCTGGAGGGGGGATCTTTCCATGCGATGGAAAAAATAATTGGCCAAATTGTTGGGGCTGCAGGAGAGAGTAGATGTTGAAAATGACAGCCCAAACACGCGGTTGTGAAGTTCAACATCTAATGCAATTAAAATAGGCTGCTATAGCTAACTGCGGTAGCTATAATGGCAAGAGAAGTGATGAGCAGCAACACATTATTAGAGAGGATTCCGAGGAACAGAGCAGAGCTACACGCAGGTGCAGGTGCTCCCTTGGTCAGCTAGGGAAGGGCTTTAATATGCTGACACTCAATGAACACAGAGAAAGGTGAAAAAACTCCCAGACATTTAAAGGAGAAAAATTCCTTCCTTGCCCTCTTGGCAATAAGCGACAGAGAAACAGCTCATGTGTATCAGCTGCCTTATGGCCAACACCGGCATTGAGTTAAAGCGATGCTCCCTTAAAATACATTTTGTAGACATGGTCTCAGATGAGATGCCGATACGGTAGCCTATAGGTGGTGGCACCAATCCAGGGAAAGAGGGGTGAGGGAGAACCAAGGACGCGGTCCCTGGCTGGGAAAAAACGCACGCTTGAACGCGGTTCGCGCCGGCGGGAGATGATGGGGAAAGGGGAAAAAGTAGCGACGCGGTCGCTACAGGGAAGGGGGAGGAGGTTGCGCAGCACCCTAGGTAGGCAAAGAGAAAAGTGGGGAGGGTTGATTAGCTGGAAAGAGAAAGAGGCCGCAGTAGCGGAAGGCAAGGTAGTGGGCTGCACGCGGGCTGCCATAACTTGCGGAGTTGAAAAACATGTTGCATGAACAAAGGGGGAGACGACGGAGGAATGGAGCTCCGCGCTGCGGCGCTGGTGCTCAGTTGATCGGCTATAGTAGGAGAGGAAAGATAAACTCATTGTTGGAGAAGGCGATGTAGGTCTGCTTTCCTTGCGAAACGAGGGCAATCGATCCTACATCTAACTCTGCTCTAATCAAAGATATGGTCCGCGGAGTAGCTCTTCTTCTTGGCGAGTTTTTGGCGCCCCGATGCAGCAACCCGGCAGATAGAGGCCGACTGTGAATAAATAACCTGTCTGATTGAAGGAGGCGTGGCAAATTCCATCATGCTCCTCCCAAACAAAGGGCTTCTGCATGTGCCATGCTCATGGCTCAAACAGAGGGGTGATAGAACCTTTGCAGTTGCTGTTTCCCCTGGATATTAGATCCGGCCCCTCCATGTCTGCCTTCAAATCCAGGCTAAAAATACACCTTTACTCCCTGGCATTCCTTGTTCCCTAATTCTGTACTCCTGCTCATTTTCTGTATTTCTATGTTGTTTGCCCTGATATTGAAGGTATCCTTTTATTCATGTTTTATATAATTGACTATAGGTCCAATGTGTTTTTTGTATTTGTATTGTATTTGTTGTTTTAGTTATCCACTGTACAGCACTTTGGTCAGTTTATGCTGTGTGTAAATGTGCTTTATAAATGAAATGTATTTACTTTGTATTTACACTGTACTTACTTACTAACTTACTGTGTTGTCATAATTATCAGTGTGAATACACGTATGTGAATGAATACACACTGCTAGTGACCAACCAAAGGATATTATTATTGTGTATAAAAAAATACTACATTAAAAAGGAAAAACAGTTGTACTTTTGATTTTTGAATACTTAAACATTTTTAAAATGTAAAAAGTACTTCAACTCATTTAAACTGTACTTCAACTCAATTAACATTTTGACTTTCACTTGTATTGGAGTAATATTCGACAAGGTGTATCTGTACTTTCACTTACTGTAAATAAAGGACTTCGTCCACCTCTGCTATTGGTTTTACCAAAAATATTTGGCAGTATTTTTGAACTACAAAAATACACACCTTTAAAGTATTTTGATAAGAAATACAAAGCCATTTTCTTCAACAATAAACATAAATAAATATACAAATAATAAAATTCTATTTTGCATTGGAAATACTTATTTTAAATACATGTATCAGAAATACTGCCCATCCCTGGCTGTTGGCTGCAACAACTGGAGCTAGGTAGTACCGATTTTATGTGTCTGAGTTTTGCGTTTATGTCAATTTTTATCTAATTTGACCACATTGCTATGCTGTCCACTCAAAACTTCTACCAGCCCACCCAAATGTAGCCGGCAAATAGCAAATAGAACTGGCCCTGCAACGAGCTCCCGGAACAGTTTATATTGCACTATGTAACATCGTTGATTGGGTGAGATCATGACCCTTTTAGTTGCATTTTGACTAAGTTGGTACCATCTAGCACTACATGGCATTTAATATTGATGCTTAGGGACCTAAATATAGATTCTAACCTTGTGTTGTTTTAAATTAGCATTATGTTGGGGTTTTTTTCCTTAAAATAACAGCTTCATACTCATTTTGATGGCTTACAATTAAGAGAATGGCTTCTCAGTCATGGCATGTCTTGCCAGTTCCTGTGTACCGTGCAGGAACATGAACCTTTTTGTCACTTTTTGATAGCAGTACCCCTTTAGCATCATTTTCCAGGGCACTCCGATGGACCTTCACAGAACTTTGCACATTGGAAAATACCACTTAAAGTGTACCTAGTATGTTATAAATTAACCTCAAGGGGTAAATACCAACTTTTACAATGCATTGTTTGTGATTGGAAAGTGTCACTTGGCAGATGCAATCCCTGGCTGCTTATGCTAAGCGTCTCAGATCACAGTTTGCTTTGTAGAGAACAGAAAAGGGAGGGGTGTGTGTGTGTGTGTGTGTGGAGGGGTTGGGTGTTGGCATACCCCTCTGAAACTTCAAATAGCCCCGTTACCTAATTAAGAGACTGCTGGCACAGAGCCTTAAACTCAGCGGCTTAATATGTTGAAGTGACAACCTTTTGTGAACAATGAGATCCAAAGTCAGCCTCTGGGTTAAGGCATAGATGCTCACCTTGGCAACACTTCCTTATGCTAAACTCAGCAAAGTGAGCCAAGGCATAGATATGAATAGTATATGAGCCAAGGCATTATGATGTCATTCATCAGGCTGAGCAGGAAGTGACAACATGTGTCATTTTTAAGTATAAGTAAGTAAGTATATATACTCTTTTGATCCCGTGAGGGAAATTTGGTCTCTGCATTTATCCCAATCCGTGAATTAGTGAAACACACAGTGAGGTGAAACACACACTAATCCCGGCACAGTGAGCTGCCTGCAACAACAGCGGCGCTCGGGGAGCAGTGAGGGGTTAAGTGCTTTGCTCAAGGGCACTTCAGCCATGCCTATTGGTCGGGGTTCGAACCAGCAACCCTCCGGTTACAAGTCCGAAGCGCTAACCAGTAGGCCATGGCTGCCACGGTCCTTAACAACATATGATCATGTGAGGAAACTGGAGTGAGTTAATGGATAACTAGTCAGTGGCTAGTCACACAAAGAAGCACTTGTGAGACATCTGCACGTGTGTGTCAGTGTGAAAAGGGGGTGGGTAAGGGGTGGGGGGGGAGGGGTGCAGGGATGCCCTCTATACATGTGACAGGCTTTTAGAAAGTGCTGAATCATGGTTTACCTGAGATGAAATGTGACTGCGCAGCTTTTGTTCCCTGGCTGATGCCCCACCCCCATTCATATCTGAGTGACATTTTGTTCCGAGCTATGTCACAATTATGAAATCAGACACAAACTCTTTCATGCTCTCTGTCTCACACACACACACTTTGCCTCACTTTCTCTGTCACGAAACACACACACCATGATTTAGCCTTAATCATACATTTAAAATCGTCTAATAGCCTATAGCCTATAACTGCATTTCGTTGTCTCTGTAGGCTACTTGTACTTTGCACAATGACAATAAAGTTGAATCTAATCTAATCTAATAGCCTGTAGCCTATAGCCTATGATCTATAACAAACGGTAGGCTATAGCCAAATATTGTCTACTGCAATAATCTCTCAGTGATCCATAGTAGCCTAAGTGGTCATGTTTTTCTGACTTGTCTTGTCCGTCTTGTTACCGTTGTAACTAGGTAATTAACGAGAAAGTAAGTTCAGAACGCGCCGGTTGGTTTAGTTTGAGGCGCACGAACCCTGTTGGTTGCTGCTGGACATCCGAGGTGAGGCGCGAGAGTGCGAGCGGCTTGACATGAACCTGCGAAAGCGTTTCAACCTGTAGGAATGGGTGTGACTCAAGTCTATTCGGCGTTATTTTCCCTTTCTATTATAGATGTCTTCTTCCTTCTCCAGTAGGCTACTCTTTGTATTTCTTTTCTTCTACTCTCGCTCTCAACGTGTTCTTCAATCCCTCCCCATTGCTTTTTCACTGGCGCTGTGCCTGATAACATGACCTACATTTCGTTGTTAATTATCCTCGCTAACTTGATCACAACACCACACCAAAACACTCAGAGGCTCGGTTGTCTTCTTGGCAGAGGATTTAAGTCGATATGTCACGGGGAAACACATGCATATGCTCTAAACAAGCAAAACTATTAGATAGTCTTAGGTCTTCACCAACCACACAAAACAATAATAAATGGCAAGCGTGTTCTAGCTATGGAGAACGGCAAAACTCGTGACATGTGGAGAATGGAATTCCGCACATTACTCTCTCTGTAGCTGTGTAGGCTACTCCACTGTGGACGGCCCATCCAAAACTACATAATCACGTAAAGCACATAAGAAAACTTCTATCAGAGTGTACAACCACGCAAGCACAGCACACGCGCTCACACACAGGGAAATACCCGCTGCATCTTGCCAAACAGGTGACGTTTGACGTTGAGGTAGGTTAGATAGTTTCAGTCAGGTGAGACGTCTTACCTGCTATGTCCCATAGCTGCAGTCTGACCAGCGTTTTACTGTCCCAATTAATTACTTTTAGTGCGAAATCCACGCCGATGGTTGCCCGGTAGTGTTGGGAGAAAAGTTGGTGAACGTACCGCTTGATGATGCTGGTCTTCCCCACCCCCAGTTCGCCTATTACCAACACTTTAAATAAATACTCTTTACATTCCGTAACTGAACCTCCGGCCATGGCACACAACAACTCCGGTGACAGTTGAAAGGGAAAAGGTTTCACAAACTTTCAAGTTCCGCTACTTGCTCTTTTTCAGTTAACGTTATGCGATGTAGCAGCGGCCCGTCGGGTGGGTGGTAAGGGAGTAGAACGCACTGTGCCTCACTCTTCTCCTCCTACCAAACAACCACCTGATAAGTCACAGGACCGGAAGAGTCGAGTCTCGGATAAACTTTCTTTAGTTCACTTTTTATCCTTGTCTGGTCCGTGGTTGGGCGCTGAGGGGACCCGTGGGTCCAGCGGGCGGTAATCTACCGTAGGCGAGTGCACTAGCCTACTCACTCACGAGACAGACAACATGCTGAGCTCATGCCGAGTTGTTTCAGGTTTACAGAACGTGATTTAAACCTCGAGACATTTTGCATTTTATGACTGTTTACATGGCTTTAACCACACGTCCTTATCAGGGGCGCTATTTGTTTGCGAATTAACTAGACTAAAATAAATATTAACAGAACAGAGATTAACTATAAAAGTTTTATTTTACAGCATCAGATTGTTTTGTCTAAAACAAATCCCTGTCCAAAATGACAATGAAATGATTACTTTAATTACCTCACGTGTACTGAATAATTTAACCCCACTAAAAGACAGTAACATAAACATTTTCATAGTATAACAACTATAATAGCTTATTACATAAATGTTTCTTAATAACCTGAAAGGTTGCGTCCTAGCACTTCTATAAATCCTAATTCCGTGAACTAGTACAGATTTTTTAAATTACAGAATCAGTCAAAGCTTGATTTACTGTGCACCATCTTACCACTAGAAGCAACTAGCCCATTTAAATTCATAAATATTTCTGAAAGAAAGCACAGCTTAATTGGTTTCCGCAACTCTACTCAGCATTAAAAGCAAAAGAAAAAACTTTCACAATATTCTGAAAGACACGTTTCAAATGTATAAATATGTAACATTCTAATCATATTGTACAAACATTTATGGTACAAACTGACCATCGGTGCGGAAAAGGCGCAAGGCTGAACGGTATACAAACATCCAAAAATGCTTTTCTCTGAACAAACAGAATGGACAGAGAATACAACACTGGAATGTAACAAAAGACAGTTCTTTGAAACTTCTGTGTACTTCAATCAATGAGTCCTGATCAAACTGCAGAACATAGACTAATGATTTAACAGTACAATCAAGTCCCATTCACTGAAATACGACCAATGATAAGTGTATGGGTACAGGGTGTGCAACAGAAGAATTGTGAGTGTAAATTCATCCCTGTTTGTGTGTGTGTGTGTGTGTGTGTGTGTGTTTGTCATCAGTATAAACTGGGTGTTTGTGTTTTGCTGTAAGGTGTAAGGCAATCAGCCCAAGCAGAGAAAAAAAGGAGGGGGGAAGGTGACCTTTGAGTTTCAAAGGTGAAGACCGCTGTAGAAGTTAAGACAGAATTCCATCATATCATGATATCTACTGTCTTTTCCACATTTCTCCTCAAGTACAGAGTTTTTCAAGTTTTTATTTCCAATGAGGTGTGTCATCCGGATCCATTCTGATTAATTCCTCAGGTCATTACAGGGACTAGACTTGGCAAGCCACCAAAAGGATATCTCAAGATAAATTATTCAGGCGAGTAGATGAATTCCATGTGTATGTATCTGCGTGTGTGTGTGCCGGTGCCCACCTTAGTGTGTGTGTGTTAATGGGTGTATAATCACTTGGGAGACTCAAAGTGTCGAGGAGCTGTGCCTACAGTTAATCTGAGTGATAGTGCCAGGGAGCAGGACTTCGGAGGAACTGAGGTCGTTTCCGTGGGAGACGGGCGACCCGGGCCTCGAGATGTCTCTGAAGGGAGACGGCGGGGTCAACAGAGTCATCTTGCTCTGGGACTCCGCCTCTTCCTCTTCAGAGAGGAAGTCCTCCATGAGGTCAAATGCCCCGCCACCATCCAGGACCCCGCCTTCATCCATGAACAGAGGCAGCTGATTGGTCAACGACGGCTCATCAGAGGTGGCCACCAACAAGTGATCCGTGGGAACATTAGTACTCAGCGTGTCCAGCGACCCCCCCTGCTGCCCGTCGTTGGTACACTCCTCCGTCTTAACGGACAAATCAGAGAGTATTCCCTTCTTCCTCCCGGGCTAAACCAACCGTGTGATGAGGGTGTGATGGCGTCATCCCCTGGTCCTCCTGTGAGGTCTTGTGTTCTTGCTGGGGATGGGAAGCGGGGGTGCGCGGGGGCGTTTGGGAGCTAGTTAGGGGTCGGATGATTGCTGTCTGGCTTGGGGGGGGCGCTGGTCTCGTCGCACACACAGACTGGCGGGGGGGCTGGGGCGTCTGCTGAGGTGTCGTCTGTGGTCTGCCACCTGAGTCAGACCAGCACATAGACTTTCCATTAGAACTACGAATGAGACAGAGACCGCGGGTTACTCTCCGACAAAGGAAGCAAACAAACAAACATCATCAACATCATGAGTATTGTCACCAACCACTATCATCATTAGTCCAATTAGGGTTATTAATGATTAATGATCATGCAACAGGCCAACTGTGTCTGACTAAATGATTGTATGAGTATTAGTAATCGAAACATTTCTTAATTTATTTAATTTCTTAAGGGAATATAAGAAATCTAATGTACCATCTAATAAAATCTGGCCAATTTTTTAAGCCACAACAATGAATTTCACAAAACTGAATGAAACTGAACTGTGCTACAATTAACTTATATGAATTTCAATTCAATTCAATTCAATTAAATAGCACTGAGGTGAACTAAACAGAACTCTGTGTGAAAGTGAGAGCCATCTTGAAGAGAAAATCACTAGTTGAACATTTTGGTGTGCCCCTCTCAGCATACATTGAAGAGAAGGGTATGTTAGAAGTTAGTTATATAAAGGGCAGTCAGTAGCAGCCAATTGTGTTAATTTTACATATTGTTTGTGTGTGTGTGTGTATTTGTCTGAGGCCATTCGCTATTGTGTGCACATCTACTATGTACAATCTACTATATTCACTCAAATATTTAACCAAACGTCAAACAGCAAATTTGCACAGACAAGAAAAAAAAGCTTTAGAATTGAGTTTCTCAAGTCCTGGAAATATTATCAAGATGGCCTTATTTGATAATGTCAATTCCCTCCTGAAGGGCAGAGTGGAAAAATATGGAAGCATACCTGAGTATTACAGAAAAAAAGTCAAATTGAGATTTTAATTAGCTCTAGTCTCTAACCTCCTTTTTCAAGCAGCAGCAGTGGCTATATAATCAGACCCTGATATTGTAATGTTAGTGACTTTACATTCATAATTTAACTAGACACAAACTAAGATTAGTTATCGAATCAGGTAAAAAGTAAGATACATTATTGTGTTTGGTTTACATTGGTTGATTTCCAATAGCTGTTGACTCAAGTTTTTAAAAAAGCATTGGTTAGTAATGGTTCATTAGCATTGGTTATTGAATGAACCCTCAGTAAAGTATCATTAGTGCTTTTAGAATGGCAAGTCCTCCTGTTTAATGAATTACAGGTAAAGTCATGCATTTACTGTATGTGATGTTTGGCTAGGAAAGTGACTGTTTGAATAATGTTTATAGTCATGCTTATATGCATAATGGTTTAAAGTTTCTAAATCATTAAAAAGGGTAGTAAAACCTGTCAACAATGAGCGTCCTTGATTCAAGTAAATACGGTAATCCTTGTTGTAAATACGGTAATGCTTGTTGTAAATACGGTAATGCTTGTTGCAGAATTAGTATCAACATCAGTGTTATTAGTATGATCATCATGGTCAAGGCTCTGCACACATTGTCATGCACTTTTCCTATGTACAGCTTATAAAGCCTTATGAAGTGTTCAAACATCCTATGTCTCTCTCCCTGCCCTACCACTCTTAGTCCATACTGCACACTCAAATGAAATTAAATCTGCTAAAATATGTCAGGCATCTCCGGAGAAAGCCAAAATAAGCCCCAGAGAACACATGCTTTGGCTTTATTGTGATTGGGTTACAAAGAGAGAAAACGCATGAAGAAAATGGAGAAGAAGCGATGTAGGAGAGAAAATAAAGGGGAGGAAAGAGGGAGAATGAGGATAGAGATAGCGAGAGAGAAAGAGAGAGAGAGAGAGATGAAAGAACGAGAGAAGAAGAGAGGGAGCAGAGTCTTCTTCTCTGAACACACAACTCCAGACACACTCCATTTGGCAGCAGGGAGAGAGAAACATGGCAGAGTGATGGTCAGAGATGAGACTTAAACACATATAGACACACACATACACACCCGCAGACACACACACACTTACATTCATTCACAGTCACTCACTCCTTAAACACTCAAACATGCACGTGCATGCACACACACACACATACAGTACATACACATTGATCCCTTAAACACTCAAACATGCTCACACACTCACAACACTCATATACTCAAAACACTCACACATACACAGATACACACAAATGCATATATGCATGAACGTATGTACGCACACTTCAATGCCTCTTCAACACACATGCAGTCTTCTAACCTTATTTCCTAATTGTGAGAAGTGGTACTCTTTTTTTGGGAAGATAATAATGCATATTTGTCCATTTTCATGTGAGTATGTGTATCCTTGAGGGGTTGAAATGCATTTGAAAACAAAAGCTGACCTTTAGCAGCATTAAATGTACTGTCTGCATAAACAATATCTATCTAAGACAATGGCTAGAGCACCCTCCCAGTCAACAATTTGCTAAGGCGTCTGCCTGTCACTCACTTTCCACTCCCGGGATTGGCCGTGGTTGCCGGTGGGGCAGTGGACGAGTTGTTATTTGTCTTCTTGCGTCGGAAGATGTTGAGGATGCTGTTGTTGCGCCGGACGGCCGTCTTGCCGTCACCGACGTGCATGCGCACCACGTCCGACGTGGTGAAGGCGCTCCGAACGTTGCGCTCGGGCTTGACGATGATGATGTACATCTTGGGCGTGAACATGAAGGTCAGCGCCACGGTGACGCTCAGGCTGACGGAGAAGGAGGTGGTGATGATCTTGTAGTTGGAGCCGAAGTAGATAGGCACGAAGGCCAGCCAGATGATGCACGTGGTGTACATGGTGAACGCGATGTACTTGGCCTCGTTGAAGTTAGCCGGCACGTTGCGCGTCTTGAAGGCGTAGTAGGTGCAGCTGAGGATGAGGAGGCCGTTGTAGCCCAGTGGCGCCACCATGCTCACGGTGGACGTGTTGCAGATGAGGAAGACCTCGCTGATGGACGGGTAGGACTTGACGGGCTCCGGCGGCTCCATGATGATCAGGACCACCTCCAGGGTCAGCTGGAGGCTGATGAGCATGGAGGCGATGAACACCTGGGCCCAGGCGCTCATGAAGCGTGGCTTGCGCGTGCAGATCTTCTTCTTGCTGCCAGCCAGGATGCGGGCGATGCGGTTGGTCTTGGTGACCAGCGCCGAGTAGCACATGGCCGACGAGAGGCCCACCAAGAGACGCTGCAGGTAACATGACACCACCTGGAGGGAGAGACAAGGGTGGAAGGGTTATGATACACAAAGCAACTTATAGTGTGTGTGTGTGTGTGTACACACAAACACACACACAAACACACATACAGCATACACACACACATACACATACACCACACTCTCACATACACACATACCCACAGACATACATGCACACATTCATACACACGGCACACATACACATACACCACACACACACACACACCGTAGGCCGGGCGATGAGTGTGAAGGGGCAGATGTAGCCCAGGAAGATGCCAATGAGGATGATGTAGCAGAGCTCGCGGCTGGACGACTTGACCACGGGCGTGGGTACTGGATGAAGATGAAGGTGACGAAGAGCGTGACCAGGATCCCCAGGCACGAGAACACCACGGCCACAATGGACTCCACGGCGCTCCACTCCAGGTACATAAGAGGCAGCGGTTCACAGACTAAGGCAGAGAGAGAGAGAATTTTCAAAATCAACTTGACACTGTACTCAAAAAGTAAAAATGAGGAAAGTTATTAATGAAAGAAATGTGCAATCTGTAGCTTGTCATTATCAACAATACACATCACGCTGTTGTAGCACCATTTTTCCTCAAAAACATCAAGAATCTTCATAGATTTGTAAAAATGAAAATCAATCAACATACAACACCTGACAGGAATAGAAAACACCATTAAGATCAAGAGAGAGAGAGAGACGAGAAAAGGGAGAGAAAGAGAGGGAGAGAGAGGTTTGGCAACACTGTACTCAAACAGCGCTTGAACACATGCTTTCATGCAAGCAACTTTAAATTTGAATTTGAATTTGAGAAAGATAGACAGGGAGAGATAAAAAAGAGACAGAGAGAGTCAGAAAAGGAGGGAGAAAGGAGAGTGAGGGAGGACATAGAGAAGAATGGTGTAGAGGATGGATAGAGGAAGAAAGAGAGAGGAGTGGAGATAGAGAGAGAATGTGATGGTGTAATGGGGCTTTCAGATTGGAAGTGGTATGAGCTTCAGTACGATTGCCGCTGGGTAAAGCGCAAAATAGTAGTCGCCATCACACGCCAGGGTCAAAGTTCAACATTGTTGAACTCTGACCGCAGTGTACAAGAAGGCTAGCTGAGCAGCAGGCCGTTCTTGCACTGTGCAATATATCGAAAATAATTAAGCAATATGGCACGAGTGAGAATGGGGTTGGTAAAGGATATAGTATATTTGAATGGGGAAAGCGAACGCACACTGATAGTTGAGGTTTTTTTGAGGAGACCGCACACTCTAGCAGCTCATATGCCAATAGTTTAATACAAAAGAAACAACGTTTCGGCCTATGGCCTTTCTCAAGTCTTATGTAAGACTTGAGAAAGGCCATAGGCCGAAACGTTTCTTTTGGTTCGGCCATAGGCACAAGGCCGGAGAACGAGTGCCACTTGTAACCACAGCTGTGGGTATATCTTTTATCGTCATTTATCCTTAATTTTCTCACTCAAAAATTGTGACAATAATACTAAATGTGATGTAATGGAATCACTGCTCTCGTTTGAGTCTACTAATGGTTAACAGCCTGAGTGGGGATGTCCTGGGATGTTGCCACTCTGGAACTCCCCTCGTCCAATCAGAAATGAATAATTAGTTTAACTTAACAGTTGTGTAATGGGTTTGAGAGTGCGGCGGTGCCGTTGTCCTATCCTATGTGTAAGGCGCTTTAGAGATGGGAGACAGGTTGTGGGAAAGAGAAAAAGGTAAAGAGGAGAGAGGAGAGGCTGAGAGAACCAAAAGAGATGGAGGAAAAGATAAGGCCCGAGGAATCAGAGAAAAAGGACACACTTAAATGTGGAGTGAAGGACAAGGACGAGGCTGAGAGAACCAAAAGAGATGGAGTGAAAAGATAGGGCCCTGTACTCTGCTGAATCAGAATCAGAAAGAATGAGACGGACAAACCATTACCAGTGAAGGCATGCAAAGGGAAGAAATGTGACTGTCTAGACAAGCTCCAATTTATAAGTTCATCATAATGGCAATGGAAGGACACACTAATAGATGAATAGATGAATGGATAGGTGGATGGATGGATGGATGGATGGATCATTTCATACTGAATGCCTGTTGACTGCATAGTTAAATGGCAAACAGAAGAATAGAGCGGAACATCTTATCCTCTTCACACTTCACAAGGATTGATGGATGGATGGATTAATGAGTGGATGGATGCACTGTCAGATGACTGCATAGTTGAATGGCAAACATCCTCTTCACAGCTGAGTTCATGGAAGGACAGACAGACTGATCGATGGCTGAGTGGATGGTGGGATGGTGGGATGAATATGGCCGCAGAGGGAGGGGTGCGCCTACATTGCAGGTCCTCATCTGGCCACCAGCCAAGGTCGCAGGCTCGACAGGTGAACTCGTCCTGCACGATCTCGTTGTCCTTACAGGTGGTGCAGATCCAACAGCAGCTCACCTCCCCCTTACGGATCACCTGCATGGTTGTCAGAGGTGAGAGTTCAAAGGTCACAGCAGGGTTAGGGCAGACAGCTGTGTTCACACACACAAAAACACAAAATGAACCACACACATACACACACACACACACACACACACACACACACACACACACACACTCACACAAGCACACACACCAAAACAGACACGCAGAAACAATAACTGACCTTTATCTGACTCACTTCAAATTGAGCAGACCATCATTCATACTGTACACACACAAATATAAAAACAAACGCACACACACATACATATGCATACACACACACACAACAATGACCTTGAGTGATCTTGGTCTTGTTTGTGGACTACAGACCAAGTGCACACAATACACACGCAACAGATTTTAATCACACACACAAACACACTGACCTTGATCTTCCATTTTGAGCAGGGCTTGCTGAAGATGAAGCACACCATCATACACACACATAAAAACTTTTCAGCACACACACACACACACACAAACACACAACCCTTTATCACACTCATATCAAACACACACACACGCAAACACACACACACACACAACCCTATAACACACTCATATCAAACACACGCACTCGCGGACACACACACACACACCTTGATCTGCCCTCTGGAGCAGGGCTCACTGCAGACAGAGCGCACCATCTCGCTGCGGTTCATCAGAAGCTTGTCGTCGTCCACACTCAGCATCCCCTCATGCCACATGCCCACGTTGATGTAGTCATAGCGACCAGTGTGTTCCACATACTGCAGGTTCATAATGTCATACCTAAACGAACAAACACACACACACACACACACACACAAGTAGGGAGGACAGGTGTGTGAGATATGACGCGTCACAGTTGCTAAGAGGCTGGACACACGCACACACACTCACTTTCTCCCACAATAGAGTAATGAATAGTGAAAGGTAATTTTCCAACCTGTCATATCTGGTAGAGCACACACAGTATGGGGGGCTAGTTTGAGGAGTGAATGTGTGTGTGTGTGTGTGTGTGTGTGTGTGTGTGTGTGTGTGTGTGTGTGTGTGTGTGTGTGTGTGTGTGTAAAAATGCATAGTGTGTGTTCAGGGTGTGTGTACAGTATGTGTGTAATACTGAGGGAAGGAGTGAGTGATAACGATACACACACACACACACACACACACTCTCTGCCCACACGTATGGCAAACAACTTAAACCACTTAAAATACATATTTTATTTCATATAACATATAATCACCGTTTCATACATCTCTGTCTCTCTCACACACATAGACACACACACACACACACACACACCTGCCCAACGTGTCTCCATTCTCATCAAAGTACACCTCCTCTCCCGACACCCCTGTAAAGGACGTCTTGAGTAGGTAATCCAGCAGGTAGCGTCCGTCCACAGGATCCATGGCGTCGCACAGTCCAGAACGTTCTGGGCAGAGTGCCTGCTGCATGTCATGGAGGCCGTGGGCCATGGCGTAGATGGCGTTGATGACGAAGCCCATCTTGCTGTCCTGGACATAGTGCTCACGCAGGCTCTCGTTGCCTGCGTTCAACCAGACACAGCAGAGAAGCAAGACACTTTTTGTCAGAATCAGGATCAGAATCAGGATCAGAATCAGAATCAGAATACAGATCAGAATCAGAATCCGATCAGGATCGGGATGAAGATTAGGATCAGCTTGTATTCACCAAATACTGTATGTTCACACATACAAGACATTTGGTTCCAGTTGTTGGTGTCACTTTGGTGTACAGTAAATAGACAATGTCTGAGTGACAATAGATAGACAATAAACACATACACACATACACTATTAAATATATAATCGCCATAATCACGCTGAAGAAGGACATCTTGCCCAAAATGTGATTTTAAAAAGTTTTTAAAAAGAACTGTGAGTGCTATCCTTATGAAGTTTATATTGACGCTCAGGAGGATTTACAGTTGCACCCAGTTGAAACTATACTAAGGTGTTATTTATATACAAACAGTACACAATAAAAAAGCAAATAACATTTAAATGACAAAGTAATTGTTACAGTCTTCCCCAGAATTATAAAGAATAACAATTCTAAAACATTTCCTTCTCTTTCTACCTTACTCTCTCTCTCTCTTTCTTTCTTTCTCTCACTCTCTCTTTCTCTGTGTAACAGCCATCCTCTGCCACTCAGAGCTATTTTGTTCCATGCTGAGCCTGATTACATGTAATTCTACCTGTTACTGCAGGACCCATAATCAGTACAATATGTGGACTGCATCACAAATACTACAAAGATCAATTTTACACTTAAGACACCAAAGAAAAAATTTATCTGAAAACCACTAATAATAAACACAGGCACTAAAAAGTTCTCTGCAACTTTTATACCATTTAAGAACATAATGTATTTGCAAATGAAGAATCTTAAATTCAAAACATCTTGTATTTTCCTCACTTTGGCATTTGCATATTGTGTTAATTTGAAGGTAGCCGTAGAGTAGCTACTGGTAAATAAGCAAGCTCCACGTAGGAGAAACAGACCTGCAAGAACAAAAGACCAAGACGTCAAAACTTAACACCATTCAGATGACGAGCATACAATAAGCCTGAGTCGGAGGATTGAGAGAACACTGGCATTTAGCTGTGAGATGTTGTTCAAAGTCATAGCTGAAAGTCAAAGTCATCAGAACATATTGAGATTCATAAGTACATTGCCGAGATATTGAAGCCAAAGTAATGTGGCTAGATGACTTTGAGACTGTAAGTGCTGAAATTCTCTCCTCATTAAAACTTTATTTCCTTCTTTGGCTGCTTCTACTCCCTTGAGCCCCAGGCTTTGACTATTCCAAACCTCTCTGCCATTACCGAGACATCAGTCATATTAGCAGCAAGGCAAATATTGTCACACGGAGCCATAAAATATTTTACTGATGGATTGGAAAAAGGCTAAAGAGACATTGATAGACAGATCATTAGCTAAATTGATGAATTGGCAGTCAATTATTACCACCCATGCAAAGATTCATAAAGGCAGACACTCCATCTCTCCCTCTCTGTCTCTCAATTGAATTTTCAATTCAAGAAAGCTTTATTGGCATGAACGCTTCAGTAACATTATTGCCAAAGCTCAATTACATACACATGAATCTCAATCTCTCTCTCTCTTTCCCTCTCTCTCTCTTACTCTTTCTCTCTTCTCTCAGATACACACACACACACAAAAATCCTACATTATTACACAAATATACATAGACATAAAATGGCCATTTTCTATTTCAAATCTGAGAATGAGTTTACTGGATTGCAGTTGTGTAATCAACCACCAATCGTTGACATCGTAGACCTCTAATCAACATCAATCTACACATAGCATCTATGCAAACCCACTGGGTCTACATCAAGTACAACCCACATCACATTGTACACATCTACAAACAGACATTTTACACATCCATCTCTACAGTAAGTAATAAGGTCTCTTAAATGGGAAACCCCACTGCACAGAACTGACAGTAATTGGGTGGGTGGACAGGTTGACCTTTATCAGATTCATTCATACACAAGACACCAGTTGGATGTGGTGTGTGGGTGTTAATATATATATATATATGTGTGTGTGTGTGTGTGCTTGCTAGCATAAGTGCAGGGTATATGTGCGTGTGCACTTGGATGATCATGGGTCAGACACATCCATTTGGATTCTTTCCCTGCTATAATTTACACTCACTTTATATATGACATATGTAATAATAACGTTAGGGGTGTGTGTGTGTGTGTGTGATTGTGATTTTGGGTATACTGTATGTGTTTGTATGTGTGTGTGTGTGTGTGTGTGTGTGTGTGTGTGTGTGTGTGTGTGTGTGTGTGTGTGTGTGTGTGTGTGTGTGAGTGTGTGTGTGTGTGTGTGTGTGTCAAAATCATAACTTGGAATACAGAATACAGTTGAAATGATGCATAGGGTTACTCGTGTGCATTTTTACGGTGAATTTTGATTCATCTTCTCTTCTCTCCTGACCATAGAGATGACTTTCTTTCATATTTCTTTTTAATATTATAAAGTTGTTCCAGATATAGCCAGCCAAAGCTAATGGCAGCCCTTCTAACGGCTCGTCTGAAGCCTCTCAGGGCAGACACACACACACACACACACACACACACACACACACACACACACACACACACACACACAAAGACACAAAAGATAAACAAAGATAAACAATCTATCTTACAATGGGCGTAACTCCCCTGAAAAAACACACATACTTACAAACTCTCTAACACACACAAAAACACACACACACACACACACACACACACACACACACACACACACACACACACACTGAATCAGCTTGAGTCAGAACACCCACTAAACCCTTAGGGGGGTTCATATCAAGCCAGATTGTTATGTCATGGCGATCTGAGGCCCAAAGCTGGAGTCACATTAGAGAGAGAAGATCCCACTACTCACCAGAGGTTGCATGGGGGTGTGTGTGATGTGTCTGTGTGTCTGTGCATGTGTGTGTGTGTGTGTGTGTGTGTGTGTGTGTGTGTGTGTGTGTGTGTGTTTCTGTGTTTTTTCCCTAAAAAAATGTGTATGCCAATGTGTTACTGTCATTTGTGTGTGTGTGTGTGTGTGTGTGTGTGTGTGTTTTTCAAGGAGTGAGAGAGTGTGTATTAGGTATATGTGTGTGTTAGCCCAACCCTGAATCTTCACCACTACTCTGAGTCATATTAGAAAGCATTAACTTGAGCATAAAAAAATCTGAATAAAATAAATGAATGAGTCACAAAGCTCACTGTTTGGATATCTGACACAGGCTGGATCACAGAGTTTGCCCAGAATTGCAGAATTATCCCATTGATAACAATGAGGTCTTCAGTGACAGACGCACATGTACTTACACACAACAAACACACACACAAACTTACAGTCATACACAGAAGTACTCAGTCACACACCAGCACTCACACACACACACACACACACACACACACACACACACACACACACACACACACACACACACACACACACACACACACACACACACACACACACACACACACACACACACACACACACACACACACACACACACACACACACACACACACACACACACACACACACACACACACACACACACACACACACACACACACTGACCTGTGCAGACCCTCTGGAAGTTGGGGTTCTCCTGTGGATGGAAGGGGATTCGACACTGGAAGCGGTGCTGCCAGAACTCGGGGAACCACGGGTTCCGCTTGTTGGTGTCCAGGCGCAGCTCCAGGAAGTAGTCGTTGAAGGACTGGACCTCCTCTGTCTGTAGCTTCAGTGTGATTCCTCCATCTGCTTCCTGCTCGTAGCCCTCCACCACCTCATAACGATCTGCCCATCCATCACTACGAGAGAGGGATAGAGAGGAGGTGAGGGATGAGAGGAAGGTGGGAGAGAGAGAAAGAGGGAGAGAAAGAGAAAGGAGGAAAAGGAGAAGGGGAGGAAGAACAGGGATAGGGGGAAATGAGAAAGTTAGAGAGAGGGAGATATAGATAGACAACATGAGAAAGTTAGAGAAAGAAATGTGTCAGATGAGGAGAAACAGAGAGAGAGATGAGGTGAGAAAGAGTGGAAGAGAAGGAAATAGTAAGAGGGAGTGACAGTGAGAGCAAAGAAGCGAGAGAGAGAGAGAGAGAGAGAGAGAGGAGAAAGCTGACAGAGGAGAGAAGTACGATTACTGTACGTACACACCGCCGCCAACTTGAGCTTCCAAAGAAGCTCGGGTCAACCTGTCAAGGACACTTGTCAAAAAAGTACAGGGAAGCTTAGGACGCTCTGACGTGGCAGCATTATATATTCGATCATGTTCTATCTTACTACTTTATTTAAAGGCCGTCTATTCCGATTGGTTGCTGGTCATTGGTCGCTGAACCATGTCATAGCTCATTACCATAAAGTTGACCAACTTTCAACTTTCTGCTTGACGCTCAAGTCGCTCAAGACGCCCAAAACGCGACACCGATGGATTTGCCGCTTCTTGCAGCTGAGAGAAGCCGGCTTCCATTGAAAATTATTGACATCCTGAATCTTTGGAGGCTCAAGTCAGCGGCAGTGTGTATGTACAGTTAGGAGAGAAACAGGAGGACGATGGGACAAAGCGATAGCCACAGAGAGAGCTGCTGAGCTGCGACTGGCAGATGAGTACTCTACCGCTGCTGCTGAGCTGAGACTGGCAGATGAGTACTCTACCGCTGCTGCTGAGCTGAGACTGGCAGATGAGTACTCTACCGCTGCTGCTGAGCTGAGACTGGCAGATGAGTACTCTACCGCTGCTGCTGAGCTGAGACTGGCAGATGAGTACTCTACCGCTGCGCTGATGGATTTCCTAAATTTATCCGCCAGTAATATCTTCTGCCAAAAAAAGTCCATCAATTATGGATTAATTATGGAAGTTCCTTTGATGTCTAATTACTATCAGACAGAGTGTTAGTAATCACTGTGTGTGTCGGTGTGTGTGCGTGTGTATGTGCGTGAGAGAGAGAGAGAAGATGTTTATTTTGGTCCATTTACAGTTTTTCTCAGTCGCTTTGGTGCTTTTCTCAATCATAACTATTAGTTCAACCTCCACAACATTTAGTCATTTGGGCACATCATAGTAGCAATTTCTCCTTCCTTTGAACAAATTGCAAATGCTTTTGAACATTTATCAGTTGCTTTGTCATGTCAGTCAAAATTAACTATACTTATGGATGCTGAATAGTCGTTCCCAATAAAACTAATAGTCTTCATTTCATTGCTTGAGTCATTACATACAAAATTGGTGAACTAGTTATCAAATTCTGTCACAATGCTGTAGAATTGCAAAGAGCATATAGTAAAAATGTGAAATGTACATATTTAGTGTCTTGTACTGACTTACTCCCCTAACTACAGCAATGTGTAACTTTACTGTAGTTTTCAAATGGCTGTACAAGTAGTGTATAGTGCTGTCTTGAGCATGTTCAGGCAGTGTCACTGAGTTCTGACCTTTTTTTGCATGGGAAAACACTGAGAGCATAAACTGTCGTAATGAAAACATGACAAAGCCATTTGACTATCTTGTTCATAAATGATGGTGTCAAGACTTCTCATTTTGATGACACTGGCAGATTCATTGACATAAAGACTTGCTTTTGAGGAATGGACTATCCATTTTGAGCAAGTGACGTGCTTTTGCAGGTTATCCACTAGGTTTTGCAGTTTGCACTAATTGTTTTGAGAATTGCACTAACTGCTGTGCAAATGTTAATAGTGATGTGAGAAAAGCACCAAAGCGACAAACTGTAATATCTAGTGTCCTTATTACAGTGCAGTTACTGTAAATTACACAACATCTAAGTTGTTTTTATCATGTGTTCAAACTAACCCTAATTAATCCTAACCCCTAACCCCAAATACATTTCCTAAACATTCTCTCATGCCAACAAAGTTCAGAAGGAGAGCCGGAGATTTGTACTTTTGTCTACTAGTGCTAGTGCTCATCTGAATGAAATAGTTAGAAGAAGGGGCAGAGGGAGAGAGGATAGATAGATAGATAGATAGATAGATAGATGGGAGATAGAGAGGGAGAGTGTGTGTGAGAAAGGAGAGATAGATAGAGAGAACAAGAGAGAGTGTGTGTGAGAGTGTGTCTAGAGAGACAGAAAGAGAGCAAGACAGAGGTAGCGTGAAAGTACATGTGTGTGTGTGTGTGTATGAGAAATAGAGAGAACAAGAGAGATGGCATCAGAGAATCAGAGAAGCCACCACTCATCTGCAAGCGTGGGGGAAGAAAAGTAACCCTCTCCTCTCCTGCACATCCACTGTATCACTCATTCTCTGTCTCTCTCTCTCTCTCTCTCTCTCTCTCTCTTTCTGATCCCTTGTTCTCTTTCTCTCTCATCACCTCTGCATGTTCTCTCTTCCCCTCACTCGTTTTCTCTGTCTCTCTTGCTCACATATCTCACTCTGAAGAAAATTATTGTTGGTCTCCAAGGTACAACATGACATAATTGTCTGTCTCTATGGTGATGTTCACCCTCAGAAAAGCACAAGTCTTTCGGACTTCAGACTTTGTCCTCGATCATTTCATCATTTGTCTGATGATTCAGTACATAACCTCTGTGCGTTTGTAGTTGGAGTGCGCTCATTGTGGCTATGGGTTTAAGTGTTTGAGTTTGTCTATATGTGCATGCGTGGGTTTGTGTGTGTGTGTGTGTGTGTGTCTGTGTGTCTGTGTGTGTTTGTCTGTCTGTGTGTGTGTACTGTAGGTGCATGTGTGAATATCTCTTTGTGTGTGTGTGTGTGTGTGTGTGTGTGTGTGTGTGTGTGTGTGTGTGTGTGTGTGTGTGTGTGTTTGTGTGTGTGTGTGTGTGTGTGTGTGTGTGTGTATGTGTGTCTGTGTGTGTTTGTCTGTCTGTGTGTGTGTACTGTAGGTGCATGTGTGAATATCTGTGTGTGTGTGTGTGTGTGTGTGTGTGTGTGTGTGTGTGTGTGTGTGTGTGTGTGTGTGTGTGTGTGTGTGCCCATGCCCACTCCTAACCCCCTGTAGAGCAGCTGAGTGTTGTTGCCCAGGCCCACTCTCACACAAGAGCCCTCCATTGCTCTCTCTCCTACCTCCTCTCCAATGCTCTCTCTCTCTCTCTTTCTCTCTCTCCTACCTCCTCTCCAATGCTCTGTCTCTCTCTCTTCCTCCTCTCCTACTGCTCTCTCTCTCTCTCTCTCTCTCTCCTACCTCCTCTCCAATGCTCTGTCTCTCTCTCTTCCTCCTCTCCTACTGCTCTCTCTCTCTCTCTCTCTCTCTCTCTCCTCTCCTACCTCCTCTCCAATGCTCTGTCTCTCTCTCTTCCTCCTCTCCTACTGCTCTCTCTCTCTCTCTCTCTCTCTCTCTCTCTCTCCCTACCTCCTCTCCACTGCTCTGTCTCTCTCTCTTACCCTCCTCTCAGCACCTCTTTGGCACCAGGACCAGGACCTGGAGTACTCAGTCTGAGGGCTTTCATCCCACTCTCCACTCTGTGTCTGTTAACACATGAACACTTCACTCTCTGCTCTGTAACATGAACACTTCACTCTCTGCTTTGTGTATGAATACATGAACATTCCACTTTCCACTCTGTGGGCCAGATGTACGTACATTTGCGAACGTAGCGTTATCAGCGTCATGGACATACCGCAGATTGCGAACGCTACATTTGCTTGCTATCAGCGCCATGGACATACCATTAAGCCCGCCATAAAATTCTTAACGCCCACAACTGAATGGCAGCCTACATACAAGCGCCGTTGAATGAAGTTAACTGATGACAACATTAAAAAGAATCAAACGTTTAGCGATCATGAAATAAT
Organism: Alosa alosa; assembly: GCF_017589495.1. Taxonomy (NCBI): domain Eukaryota; kingdom Metazoa; phylum Chordata; class Actinopteri; order Clupeiformes; family Clupeidae; genus Alosa; species Alosa alosa. The sequence goes on from NC_063196.1 coordinate 11,631,646, forward strand.
ACCATACATGATAAGATGTAAACAAGCAGGGAGATAATAAAGATCAGTAGTTCTACTCAAACTACTTGTGCACATAGGCTATGGAAGATTGGTCAAATCTAGCAAGTAGGAAAGTTTAAGTGAATGACATGAAAGTGTGTGTGTGTGTGTGTGTGTGTGTGTGTGTGTGTGTGTGTGTGTGTGTGTGTGTGTGTGTGTGTGTGTGTGTGTGTGTGTGTGTGTGTGTGTGTGTGTGTGTGTGTACTGTAGGTGCATACATGATAAGATGTAAACAAGCGGGGAGATAATGAAGATCAGTAGTTCTACTCAAACTACTTGTGCACATAGGCTATGGAAGATTGGTCAAATCTAGCAAGTAGGAAAGTTTAAGTGAATGACATGAAAGTGTGTGTGTGTGTGTGTGTGTGTGTGTGTGTGTTTGTCTGTCTGTGTGTGTACTGTAGGTGCATGTGTGAATATCTCTGTGTGTGTGTGTGTGTGTGTGTGTGTGTGTGTGTGTGTGTGTGTGTGTGTGTGTGTGTGTGTGTGTGCCCATGCCCACTCCTAACCCTCTTCTGTAGAGCAGCTGAGTGTTGTTGCCCAGGCCCACTCTCACACAAAATAGTGCTCTAAATAGTGATTCTGTTGTCTTTGAAAGGTTCTCTTATTGACGCATTGAACTGCAATTTGGATTAACACCTGCTTTTACAAGGGGGAAGTATTTAGGCGTAGTAGTTGCTCTGTTAACACATGAACATTCCACTCTCTGCTCTGTTAACACATGAACATTTCACTCTCTGCTAAGGAGGAGGGGGTCCCCCTTTATGCAGACCAGCGTAAGCCCTCGCTGCAATAATGTAACGAATGTAACAAATGAAACAGCTGTTGGGCCTGTGACGTCAGACTCAACAACCGAATTAACACCTGAGCACTCTACTCTCTGCTCTTTTAACACTCTACTCTCTGCTCTGTTAACATGAACAATCCACTCTCTGCTCTGTGTATGAATACATGAACAGTTTGAACACTCCACTCTCTGTTAACACATGAAAAATCCACACTCTCACTTTTTGTATGAATACATGAACACTCCACTCTGTTAACACATGAACACTCCACTCTCTGTTTAAGCAATTTAGCAGAGTGGGGTTGGACATGGATATTCCCACGGGTGTTGTTAGGCCGTAGCCACGAGGCCGGAGGCCGAGGGAATATCCATGACCAATCCCACGATCAGCCGTGGGAATATCCATGACCAATCCCACGATCACGAGTGCTATATTGCTTTTATACAACAATTCTACCACAAACTAAATAATCTGAAAACACCCCAATATTGTTTAAAAATGTTAATTTCGACATCATTCTTACGCATCAAAAAACAGTTCCTTTTTCAATAGACAGCGTCTTGGTTGCTAGGTAACCAACATTCCAGATCCCTCTTTACGGGTCTTTGTGATGTACATGTCTTCTTGAAAGAAATGTTGAAAGTCGGGCTGAAATCACATTCATATCTAGCTTTGCAGCATGCATGTTACAAGGACACTGGGCCATGTTATGTAAGGGACATGGTACTGCAAAAAAGCGGAAACATAGCCTACATTGCAGAACCACTCAACTTTATTAATTTATGGTGAATAAATGTTACACTACTGTGCACAGCCCCATATGTTTTTCTGACCACGATGCTAGGCGTTAGCAGCGGTTAGCTAACTATGCTAACGTTAGTTATCTACAAGTCTCCTCCAAGTGACAATCATATTATAGGCCCTACATCATGCTGGCAATGCTGAGAACAATTAGCATCCTCATTTATCTTACTTACATTGAGTTGACTGTGTAGCTTAATCCACAGATGTGGTGAAGCACTGTTTCGTTATGGTTTGCTAAGGAGTAACCCATTGCTTAAAATAGTGGAGAACTGGGATGAGAACATTGTGTCAAATCTTCGCATTGTATCGCGGAGTGATTTATTATTAGCTGTGCAAAGTCTGAGTTGAAATGTCCAGGGATATTCCAACTCATGGAACGTCTCTCGGCCAATCAGAAACAAATAAATAGTTCCATAGAACCCAATTGTTGTATAATAACACATGAACACTCCACTCTCTGTTAACACATGAACAATCCACTCTCGGCTCTGTGTATGAATACATTAACACTCCACTCTCTGTTAACACATGAACATTCCACTCTCTGTTCTGTGTGTATTAACACATGAACATGCATGTGGACAATTCATGAGACTTTCAGTTTCACAGTCTGTGCTGCTTGTCAGAAAATGAAGAGGGTCTGGCAATGATGAAGCACCTGTGGGACTTTCGCTGATGGCAAACTGGCTCAGAATGGAACATGTCATTTCTATAGCAACTCACTCAGCTGCCTAGCATGCCAACATACCAGACTGAAAACATGAATAATTTTCATCTCGGTTTGTTAAGAGCAAAAACATTCTTTTTTGGTTCCTGTTCGGGTGTTTCAAGGCCTCTCCTCTAAATGGTAAGAAGAATAACGTTCCTAAATGCCTTTACAAATTGATTTATGGCCGGTGGCACAAACCTATAGGCTTTTTTTGCCCAACTTTAAAGCTTAAATCAAAGCACATTAGATATCAAGGCTAATTGTGAAAAACACAGTGCCTGAATTCATATGTGACGGGAGATTTAAAAAGTAAGCAAGTAGGCCTATATAATATTAGATCTTTAAAAAATGTCTGATAGCCTAACTTCAGGCACAGAAAATCCCTGTAATAGCCTAACCTATCTGTGGTGCCACAAATTGCATGACAGGCCTATAGATATTTTCCTAGTGTTTCTGGAAGCCTATGTTATTTCACATAATGTTTCAGTAATCTAGGCTCAGTGCCCGCGCTACCACCACGTGCATCACGCACTGTGCGTAGGGCACCAAGGGGCGTCGGGGGCACCAACATTTAGCCAATAAAAGTACCGCAGCTTTACTTCAAGCTGCTTTTCATTCTTCCGAACCTTTACAATGTCAAAATACAGCAACAGCATGTTACATGCAATGATGATATGGGTCCTCTCAATCTCCACTATGCAGTAGATCTAATTTGAACGTCATGCTACTCCATTTAATTGGGAACGCATCTTGAGCGGACACGAGACAAGAGAGAGTGGGGGGAGAGAGAAAGTGTCAGGTTCCAGCTACCTTGACATGTTAATAATTGATATCTCCTTTTTGATATAAGAAACTTTTTAAAGGAAATCATGAAGGCAACAAAGATAAGGCTTAAGGAGATTTATGAGATATCCGGTTCCCAATACTGACCATACATTTGACGACCGGAAGTTGGGTGGACACGGATGTTTCGGAGGCGGGACTTATTCCGGACAGGTCTATAGGGCCACCAATGAGATACTTACCTGTACTGGAAAACGTTATGCTGAAATTTAGTGGAGAAGCACCTATCTAACCTGCACTGAACCTTAAGTTATATTAATTTTATATAGGATGGATGTTGTGATGGATATTATCTAAGCATGACCCAAACATAACCTTTTGTCAAATTATATTATTGGTTATTTAGACTTGAACACAACACATGACACATGAGACAGGAGAGAGAAATCAGACAGAGGACAAAGAGTTAGGAGGGGAAGAGAGGGATATAGATGTGACACTCACCATGTCAGAAGGTATTCAACATTTCTAGCGGTATTTGAAAAATCCTGGCTACGGCCTTGACTGCGAGAGGGCACTATATAACAGGCTGCACTCACTATGACTTCAATGATTCCCAAAAGCATTTACATGAAGCAAATGATATGTCGATTGAAATGCATTCCACAAAGACAGGCTAGGTGGCTACCAGACTCATACCGTAATTCACTTCTAATTGCAAACAGAAAATGTCTAGATAGCATCATGTTATGACATGCTTCCATTTCCAAAGCAATGAAGGCTGTTTATACCAACTTAATATTATGCATATCACTGTTAATATTGTGCTATAAATGTAGCACAAACAATGCTAGTTTTAGAGTGTTTATCAGCCATAGTCTATATTTGAATGGAGCTGGCAAAAAGGTTTATGTAGACTCAATGCCATTAAAGCGACAGTGCACCTATACTAGTACTTCAAGCTAGTAATATTTTAATAGTAGTATTTTTCTTAAGAATTTCATATTTTGTAGTTCTATTAGTAGTTCTAGCCTATTATACAGGGAGATAGCCTGGCAAGCCAGACCTACATCAAGATGTTGGGTCTGGGAATACACCATTGGTAGGGCTCAATCTGAGGGGCGGGATAAACGGTTGTCTTTTAAATTCCTGGACTTTTGAATAATATTCAAACAAAGGTTAATTTCTTTTCACTCCAGAACAAGTGAAATTGGTTTTGTTCCTTTTTCGGTTACGTTCATCCAAAAATTGTGTTCATTTCTGGTTTTCGTTTTCATTCTTTGAACAGTTTCGAATCCCTGCAACATACTGTAAAACCCTAACTAGTAAGGCGATATTTTAGTAATTGTTAAATTTAAAGACTGAACTTGGAAGTTTCAAGTATCTATCCAAGTTTAGTGTTACAAGGACTTTGTGATCATTAACATAGAAGTGATGTCTCCCCAACCGTTAATTAACTGTTCATTTTGATGTCTGTTTCCTTTCAATATTTTAGATGTATGCGACAAGTCCTGCAACACCCTATCAGACATTCATTTTGTGCATTTATCAATTTATTTCTCGATGTCACGTGCCGTGCACATGATATGATATATATGGACGAATGTACAATAGTAACACTAGTTTCTCTTTCTATCAGCAGATATAAATCTACTGATAGTGAATAATAATTTCCCACATATTCAATTATATATTTCTCCACAAACCCACTAGGTGTTACAATGTTTAATGGACCTGTCATAGATTATGTCAACATATCAAGATGATTATGACAGATTACCGGCTTATTCACAATATGCCTCTAGCTTCACAAAACCATACCATTAGGACCAGGTAATCAGCCTTGTTTTACTGCAGATGTGCAGACATACACAAAACACACACACACACACACACACACACACACACACACAAACACACACACACACACACACACACACACACCAGACCACAAACCCTGCCCTCACAAAAGTACACCATTACAAGGACATTACAGACACACACATGCATACACACTCACCTGCCGATGAGCAGAAACTCCCACACCACCCCCAGTCAGTCTCATAGCCATAAGCAGCCCTTGAACGGCCATCCCCTCACAGAAGCAGACAGACAGACAGACACACACACACACACACACACACACACACACACACACACTCACACTCACCTGCCGATGAGCAGAAACTCCCCCACCACCCCCAGTCGTCTCATAGCCATGAGCAGGCCTCGTACGGTCATGCCCTCACAGAAGCAGATCACCACGCGGGCCTTGGGCAGCCGCTCCCTGAGCTTGCGGAGCAGCCGGTCAAAGTGGCGCTCGCCGGCGTTGCTGTAGATCTTGTCCGAGTGGGCGATACACAGGCCCTCCTCGGACGCCAACTCCTTAAAGGCCTCCATGCCGCTCTCGCCATAGTTACCTGCAAACACACACACACACGCACAAATCACACACACAACACACAAACACACACACACACACACAGGTTAAAAGCTGCAGATAAAGTTCACATACATCAAAGGCATCTAACTGTACATCAGTATTAGTGGGTTTTAGTTGGACAAACTTCTAGAAAGGCCCTTCACGAAAAGCTTTTGTAATGACCCTGTTATTATGTATAAGAATGAGCAGAGACACACAGAATGTGTATTACACTTTTACTCAACTTGTTCACTCACTCAACATCGCATGCGCACCCCATTAACCTCATGCAGCCATTTCCATAACAACCAACACTGCTAGACTCTTCATAATTCTTAATAGTAGTCCCCTTACTTTTTCCTAGCAGTGTGTAATTAAATTGTTTTTGTTAATTATGTGTACACAACATTTCCCCCTCCCTCCCAAGAAACTAGAATTCTGCATAACTAAGTCTTTGCCAGAACAATTGAACAGTAATACAGAGTGCAAGGCCTAAACTGTCACTCTGTCCTTTAAGTAGGCAGGGCGGGCCCTGGCCCTTACGGGTCAGCACTCCTCGACCTCTGGCTGCGGCCCCTCCAAAGCAGCTGGGGAAGTCCCCATCGCTGAACTCGTGACACGGCCCATCCCTGGACCTGCCTGGAGGCCAGGGGAAAGCAGAGGAGGTTGCAGGTCAGGCGCAGGTTGCGGTTGCTGGGGTGCTAGTAATGGTGCAGCCTGAGGAGTATGGGAAGCCTGCTGTGGCCCTATACGTGTCGGCACCAGTGGAGGTGAGGCCGATGCCAGTGGAGTCACCATTCTCTTCACCTGGGTTCCGCACTTTCCTCAGTCTCTTAGTATGCCATCGTGATCTGTCACTAAGCATGAATGTGGCTGGGCCCAGCTGCCTGTGCACCTGGAAGGGCTGGCTCCAGTATGAAGTCATCTTGTTGCCCCGATGAGGCCTACGAGCTCGAACCCAGTCACCTGCGGTAATAGCAGTGCTCTTGACCCTGTGTTTCCGGTCAAAATACTGCCGCATCTGTTGCTGGTGTCTATTTACAGCGGCTTTGGCTTGAGCCTGAATGCTGCCGGCTGTAGGTACTGCCACGCCTCGTACCTTGAGTCTGTCCAGTGGCAGTTCCATCTCCCGACCCATCATAAGGAGTGCTTCAGAGCCCCCAGTTGGGTTTGGTTAAGTGCCGTCTGGAATGTACACCACTGAACCAGGTGGGCTCGGACGCCATTCTTTAGGCTCTGGTTAAACCGCTCCACACCGCCGTTGGCTTGTGGATTGTAGTATGCTGTGCGGATGTGTTTGACTCCCCTATCACTGAGGAACGGAGAGAAGTCTGCAGAGATGAACTGGGGCCCATTATCTGTCGTGATGGCGCGAGGCATGTCCCAACGTGGGAACAAGGCTTCTAGGATGTCTCTGATGACCTGTGTTGTGACAGTTCCAGCTGGAACCACTTCGGGCCATTTTGAATGGAGGTCGTACAGCACCACAAGGAAACGCTGATTATGGGGAATTTCACAGCCATGGATCTCCCCACAGATGTCGAGCTGGAGATGTTCCCATGGGCGGGACGGCCATGGAACCGGCTGCAGAGGGGTTGGCACTGGAGGTCCAATATCGCGATCGATGCCTGGCCACCAGATGAGATCTCGACATCGCTGTTTGAGTTTAACGATGCCTAGGTGTCCTTCATGTGCGATGGGTAGCACGCGGGCCCGCAGGCTACAGGGCACCACGGTGCACAAGCGCCTGGAGACACAAACATTACTCCAACATGACAGTTCATGACGCACCCTTGCGAATGGCATGAGCTCATCACGAACGTTTGCTGGCCATCCAGAGCGTATATACGTACGTAGCAAGGCCAGTGTGCGGTCACGCTCTGACTCGCGCCGCAACTCCTCCAACGACACAGCCGACTGCAAGTGTGTGTGGAGCATGTGAATGAATTCAGTCTCTGTGTCCTCGTCCAGGGAGACCACTGGTGTGGGGGCATCGATGGAACGAAAGAGTAGGTCGGCGACTACATTGCCCCTTCCAGGGGTAAATTTCAGTACATAGTCATATTGCCTCAGCCTTTCCCCCCATCTGTGCAGGCGCAGGGGTTTATGACCGGATCCTGATGCTGTCAGCAATGCGGGCAGGGCCTGATGGTCAGTCCTGAGGGTAAAACACCGTCCGTAGAGGTAAAGGTGCCACCTCTCTGAGGCCCACACACAGGCAAGCGCCTCACGTTCACCAACAGAGTAGCGCTCTTCAGAGAGGTCTCTCCACCCTGTCCTGCACCTGTGAAAGGACTGCACCAATAGCCCGATCTGAAGCATCACAGGTGACTAGAGTCGGACATTCAAGGTTAAAGTGGGCCAGGACAGGGGGTGTTGTGAGCTGGGCTTTCAGAGTTTGTACGGCTTCTGAACATGCTGTAGTCCAGTGCCATGGCTCTTCTTTTTTAAGCAGGTGGCGGAGAGGTGCTGTGGTCTGTGAGTAGTGGGGCAGAAAATGGAGGTTCAGTAGTACGCAGTCATGCCTAAGAACGAGGCCACTTGGAAGGCTGAGGTCGTCTCTGAAATCCTGTGTATGGCGTCGACGTTGGACTGTAGTGGGGAAATTCCATTGGCTGTCAAGCGGAACCCCACAAAGTCGATGGCTGGGGCAGCAAAGCAGCATTTTTCTTCATTCAGAGTCAGGTTGTTCTGAAGGAGGGCCTGAGCCACCCTCTGGAGGCGCTTGTTGTGTGTCTCAATGTCTTGAGCATGAATAACAATGTCATCCAGAAAAACCGCTACCCCAGGGATGCCAGCCAGAGTTGTGCTCATCACTTTCTGGAAGCAGCTAGGGGCGGAGCTTAATCCAAAAGCCATTCGAGTGTACCGGAACACACCAGCGTGCGTCACGAAAGCAGTGAGGTCCCTGCTGGCTGGGTGGAGTGGTACCTGCAGGTAGCCCTGACGTAAGTCACGCTTTGTGAAGACTGTTGAGCCGTGAAAGTGTGCAGTGAGCTCCTCTGAGGTAGGCAAAGGAGATCTGTCTGGAGTAACTGCCTTATTCACCAAACGTAGGTCAACGCATATTCTTATTCCCCCAGATTTTTAAAATCCAGGGAGCAGCGTTGACTGGTTCAATAATTCCCATGTCCAGGAGTCTCCCAAGTTCGCGGGTGACCTCGTCTCTCAAGGCGAAGGGAATCCTGCGCACGGGCTGGATGACAGGTGACACGTCAGGGTTCACCAGAGGCCTGTGTGTGAAGGCTGTGAGACAGCCTAGGCCATCGAACAGAGCCGGACACTTTTGCTGCCAGGTGGAGGTGATGAGGTGAATGTTGGAGCCAGCATCATCCCTGAGCTTGAACCCCAGGCCTGTGAACAGATCCAGGCCTAGAAGGTTGGCTCCCCTCCTTGCGATGTGAAAGGGGAAAGATGGTAGATTCTTGGAGCCATAGTGAACGGGCACATGGAGCACACCTACAGTATCAATCCTGGAGCTGTCGTAGCCACACAGAGCGGTGGCAGGATGTTCTAATGGCTGGTGAGAGAAAAACTTATAGTAAGTGCTTGAATTTAGGAGTGATGCAGCCGCACTAGTGTTCATTAATAAGGGTAGGGTCTCTTTAGCTAACTGGACAGTACATGTTTTGAAAGCCACCTGACCAGCAGCAGTCACATTTCTGATCTCTGGGTAGTTGTGCCGAGCTGGTGGAGGTCCTGTGTGTTGTGGGAGAGTGGCACGGGCTGAACGGCACATCTTAGCAAAATGGTTTTGCTTCAGACAATTTCTACACTGTTGTCCTTTAGCAGGACAATGCTGTGCCTTAGAATTGTGTGATTTAGAACCACAGTTACCACATACCTCTGCAGTTCGCCTATTGTTCTGTCTCTGTGTGAATTGCACTGGAAAATCTTGCTCTGAACATCGGCTGTCGTCGGTGGAGTGCATGCTGGTGTGATAGGCAGGCTGAAGCTGCTGTGCAGTGTTGTCCGCGAAGGGCCGCGCGACTGCTAGCAGCGACGTGCATTACATGGCTGTCTCAACTTGCAGCGCTATCTCCACAGCTCTGTCTAAAGTCAAATCATCCGCTTCTAGTAACAGCTTTTCTCTTGTTTTCTCACACGATGTCCTCTCAATGAACTGGTCCCGAAGTATTTGATCTTGCAGAACCCTATAGTCACACAAACGCGCCATGTCTTCACGTAGCTTCGAACAGACTCACCAGGTCGTTGCAGGCACTTCCGAAGTTTGTACCGTTGGAGTAAAATACTTTGGTGACCAGTGAAATGGGTCTTCAAGAGGGTAACTGCATCATCATAGTTGGCAGGCGTCCCAAGATTGCGAAAAATGCGTTGCCCCTCTACTCCAAGACAATGGCGGAGGAGAGCCATTTTCCTCTTGTCGGTAATATCCTCTAAGTCTAAAGTGTCCAGATAAACTGTGAAACTCTCCAGCCAGTTTGCCCATGGAACCGGAGGATCTCCGGGGACGGCAAGAAAGTGTGCAGGTGGAGGTATGTTTAAGAATGAGCAGAGACACACAGAATGCGTATTACACTTTTACTCAACTTGTTCACTCACTCAACATCGCATGCGCACCCCATTAACCTCACGCAGCCATTTCGGTTTTGTAAATTATGTGTATACAACACCAGTGTCCTGACATAACCCTTTAGCAATTGTACAGGAATGTTCTGTAATTGAATGAAGAATATTTGATAAGGAAAGACACACACACACTCATAGACCATGGGCGGATTATAAACTTTTGGGCCCCTGGGCCCAGATGTATTAAGGGCCCCCCACTTATTGTTGTTTATGTGGGAGGGTGGGTTTGGGGGTCCTCCCCCTGAAATTTTTTAATTTGTTTGATGTGATTTCCTGTATTCTGGTGCATTTTGAGGATGGCCAATACTAAATTCAATCATATTCATAGCCTACATCCTGATTTGTTGATATTGAGGCAATGATTCCATGCAAAGGCTTGGGCTTCAGGGCCCCCTGACCCCTTGGGCCCCTGGGCCTGGGCCCGGTAGGCCCGTGCAGTAATCCATCCCTGTCATAGACACACACACACACACACACACACAACACACACACACACACACACACACACACACACACACACATAGACACACACACATACACTGGCATACACATGTACACACCCAACACAAAGGACCCAATTCAAATCAATTCAATACACCTCAATTGCGGAGAACCAGCATCCCAAAATAACAAGACTGAGGCAGCAATTGCAAGCCAAAGCTTTCTATTAGAGTGAGGAGACCTTGGGGATGAATGCACACAAACACACACACACACACACACACACACACACACACACACACACACACACACACTCACAAACACACACACACATTTAAATATACAAACAAACTGAATATGCCAGAGACTGCCCTTGCAAATCCCTGTTGAATGGCGTCTAACTGTTTATAGAATTTCTGCGCTTTTAAATCTAAAATGTACTGTATTTCTTCCTTTAATTCACAACATT
>NC_063196.1:11647690-11675190 GCF_017589495.1 Alosa alosa
GATGTGATCTGGCCCAAGGCCAGTGTGAAGGATTGTGGGAGATTGACCTCTGGGGCTTTGTCACCACTGTGTAGTCCACTATTGGAATGGTGGTGCTTTGAGATTTTCTAGATAGTACCATGGGGATTATGAATAAGCAAACCTATCTAATGACTTTCACTTTAAGGGGGGGGGCATGGTACTCAGTAGTGTCACTGCTTGGGAGACTGTGGTATGTGACCGTTACAAACATTTACAAATCGCTTTGGATAAAAGACATCTATCTAAAACAAATCCTTATTATTATTATTATCTTATTATTATTCTGTAGATTATTGCTTGGACCCCAAACACAATAATATATGGGCTCAATTCTTTTATCTTTTCTTTTAGTTCATCCTCAGAGGTGTATTGTGAGAAGTGAGTACAAAGGATTGCTTTGACATATTGCTTTAGCATTGGGCCGTCCTTTTCCTCAGTGTGACGTGAACTGACCTCAGGACACTGTCAGAGTTACGCATTACCTGCGTGAGGTCCCCAGTCCTCCTCATCCAGGGTTGCCTCTGAGCATTACACCTAACCCCCAACTGCTCCATGTGTGTGTGTGTGTGTGTGTGTGTTTTCACTAACCACAGATGGGTACAATGCAGAGAAAGAATTCAATGATAGTATCTCTCTCTCTCTCTATATATATATATATATATATATATATATATATAACTTTCTGACCCCAGAACGGAGCATGCTGTCTCTGTGGATTTCAGATCTCAACACTTTCCTTGGTCTCTGTGTGGTCTAAAACTAGTGAGCCATCTACCTACAAGGCATGACAAACAGACAGCCAAGCTGGCACTGACTTACGGCTGCTAACATGAGACACTGAGACAACGATGGAGAAATGAAGAGAGTCAGAGCTGATAAACAGATAAAGGGGAAAAGACAGATCAACAGAGAGAGAGAGAGAGAGAGGAGAGAGAGGGAAAGAAAGAAAATGGCAGTCTTTGAACTGTCCTGTATCGCCCTGAAATCGCCTCTGCATGTGCATGTTTGTGTTTACAAAGAAAGACAGAAAGAAAGTAACAAACAAATAATCAAACAAAGAAACAAACAAACAAACAAACACAGACTTAGGCCAGATCAGTGCTTAATATTATCAGAGAGTCATGTGTGTTTGTTTGTGTAAGACTGTGTGTGTGCCTTTGTATGTTTAGGTGTGTGTGTTTGTGTATGTCTAGGTGTGTGTGTTAGAGTATGTCTGTGTGTATGTTTGTGGATGTCTAGGTGTGTGTATGTGAGTATGTCTGTGTGTATGGTTGTGTATGTCTAGGTGTGTGTGTGTGAGTATGTTTAGGTGTGTGTGTTTGAGTATGTCTATGTGTGTGTTTGTGTATGTCTAGGTGTGTGTGTTTGAGTATGTCTAGGTGTGTGTGTTTGAGTATGTCTAGTTGTGTGTGTTTGTGTATGTTTAGTTGTGTGTGTTTGTGTCTATGTGTGTGTGTTTGTGTATGTGTGTGTGTGTGTGTGTGTGTGTGTGTGTGTGTGTGTGTGTGTGTGTGTGTGTTTGTGTCTATGTGTGTGTGTGTGTGTGTGTGTGTGTGTGTGTGTGTGTGTGTGTATGTTTGTGTATGTCTAGGTGTGTGCCATTGTGTATATCTAGATGTGTGTGTTTGTGTGTGTGTGTGTGTGTGTGTGTGTGTGTGTGTGTGTGTGTTTGTGTCTATGTGTGTGTGTTTGTGTATGTCTGTGTGTGTGTGTGTGTGTGTGTGTGTGTGTGTGTGTGTGTGTGTGTGTGTTTGTGTATGTCTGTGTGTATGTTTGTGTATGTCTAGGTGTGTGCCATTGTGTATATCTAGGTGTGTGTGTTTGTGTATATCTAGGTGTGTGTGCTTGTGTCTAGGCATGTGTCTTTGTGTGTCTGTGTGTGTGTGTTTGTGTATATATGCGTGTGTATGTGTCTCTTTGTGTATGCATGCGTGTGTATGAATTACTAGTAGCTCTTATTGTCTGTACATCTGATGTCGCTGCTGCTTAAACCTATCAACACACACACACACACACACACACACACACACACACAACACTATCTTCGAAGACAATTTAATGCATATGCCTGCGTCAGTCAGTCTACCCAAACATTCCTCTTCAACCGCAATGTCATTTGACCTCCGATGATGTCATCCATCATCACCATCATTGTCAGAGGCCTCTGCAGGCCCCCGCAATCACCCCACTACATCACCGTGCCGACAACACGTCAATCAATGCCAGCTGACAATCACCATCATGTGTCAATCACAGGCAGCTGTCGGGGACCAAAGGGCCCTGGGCTGGGCCCTTGGGAGAGGCACTAAATTTAACGAAAGCAGTCTGACCTCAGATGCAGAAACATGCCCGCCACGGTTTATACATAGATCGACTTAAAGATAGAGATGATTGGGAGAGCGACAGGAAGAGAGAGAGAGGAAGAGTGTGGCAGACAGGGAGGCAGACAGAGGGAGTGTGGAAAGAAAGAAAGAAGATAGATAGATAGATAGATAGATAGATAGATAGATTGATAGATAGATAGAGAAAAAGGGGGAGTCACAGATGAGCAGACAGAGAAGTGATAAACCAACAGAGACTGACTGAGTGAGGAGGAGTGAAAGAAAGGCAGAACGAGAGAGAGAGAGAGAGTAAGGAGCTTTTAATTCACTCATTTAATAATATGGAAGAAATGATTCATTAAGGTGTGCTCAGATATGCAAATTCCACGGGAGATGGGGTTTTACTTGTTACATTTTAATGTAATGGAATTTGCATTCAATTAAACATTAACAAGGGACAGGAGAGTTGAGTGAGAGTGCAAGAGAGAGAGAGACAGCGTTTTTTCTCAAACAGATATAGTTTCTGTTTGTGTTATTGTGTTGAAATATGTTTGGTTTGGCAACACCGCTTCACTAAGTCATGCCAGTAAAGATCCTTTGAACTGAATTGAGTCAAATTGAATTAAGAGAGAGAGAGAAAGAGTAAGAGAGAGAGAGAGATTTGTCCATTAATTATGTCCTTATACAACATCTGTCTGTATTTATCAGGGTTCATCAGCAGTGGTTGCTATGTGCTCCACTGTAGTTCCACTGCTGCGTGTGTGTGTGTGTGTGCGGAGGGGGGTGAGGATGTGTGTGATGACTTCTTCAGATTCAGCTTGTGCAGCAGATGGCTGTTTTTATATAATGATGTACTCTGGGACTCTTTCAATAAAACTCACTCGTTAATGGTGGTGGAACTGGCAGAGCTGGTTAATGCCATCTCTGTCTCTCTCTTGCTCTCTCTCTCTCCCTCTCTCTCCTCTGTCTCTCTCTCTCTTTTGCTCTCTCCTTATATATCTCTCCCTATCTCTCTTTCTCTCTTTTTCTCTCTTGCTCTGTCTCACTCTATGTCTCATTTGATCTTCCCCTCTTTCTTCTGGTCTCTATCTATTTTGCTGTGTGTGTGTGTGTGTGTGTGTGTGTGTGTGTGTGTGTGTGTGTGTCAGTATGCTTGTCAGCCTATTATCCCTTGTGTGGGTAGAATATATGGGATTCCCACTGATGCACGAATCACTGAGGCGCGCAAACACACACACATGCACAATCACACACACTCGCACACATACACATGCACACACATACACATACATGCATATTCACACTCACACATTCACACAGGCATATACACAACAACCCACAACAAACACACACACACACACACACACACACACACACACACACACACACACACACACACACACAAAGATAGAGAAGATACAGAAAACAAACAGATAGAGAGAAAAGTACACAGAGCACATATCACATACTCATGCAAACACAGAAACGCACACACAGAAAAGCACATAGAACACACACATACGCCGTTATAGAGAAAAGCACACAAACCAGCTCCACACACTAAAAACACACACACACACACATACACACCACACACACAAGCCCAACCACACACACACACACACACACACACACACACACAAAACACAGTAGTCTCAAATACATACTGTACACACACTAGTCTTCTGCAGACACACTTAACTTGGGTCGATAGCACAATTATTACAGTAATGAAAATCTTGACTGAACTGAATTTCAATGTCAAGTCACTAAGCATTCACCCTGTCCAGCACTGAAAATCCACTGATGTGTCTCACCTCCCAGATGATGTGGAAAACCAACTAGATGGCCAGTTCTTTCACACAATAACCTCTCTGCACCGTTAGGATAACGCTGTCTTGAGATGATGGCTTTGTACCACACTGCTTTTTTGTCAATATACCTGCGGCCCATTCCAGAGACATCTACAATCATGTAAGACATTCAAATTGCAGACAAGTCAAATACTTAGACCATTAGCGACCCAAATGCATCAATATTGATGTTGGCCGTACATGTACACACACACACACACACACACATATTGATGCATACACACACACTCTATGTGCAATGAGACACTAGGTAATGATCTTATGTACAGACCGGTGACTCCATGGCTTTCTTTCTCTCTTTCTTTCTCTCCTCTCTCTCTCTTGCTTTCTCTCTCACAAACTCTCTCTCTCTCTTTCTCTCACTCTCAGTACACTTGCACAGTTTAACTCACACAACACTAATTTGGCATTTGTCCCCGATTGTCTTGTTGTGAGAAAAACTGATGTCTCACATTCCCCATTCATTCCCCATTCACATCCCAAATGCATGTCTGAATGAAAGCCGATCTGTCATACTTTGACATTCATTCTTACATTATTTTCTGTCTGTCTGTTGTGTGTGTGTGTGTGTGTGTGTCTGTGTGTGTTTTGTCAGCACCGCACCTGTGTGTCAGTGTATCCATGTCTACAACAAGGGGGATGAACAGCAGATTTGATAAACTCATTAAGATCTTACTTTGACTTGCGTGTGTGTGTGTGTGTGTGTGTGTGTGTGTGTGTGAGAGAGAGAGAGAGAGTGAAAGTGTGAGAGATTTGGCATGCTGGGTTCCTGCGTGCAGTGGACCAGGGGCTTACCTTCTGTGTGCACGGCCGACACATAGGTCCAGTTGTAGCGCTTGACTATATCCAGCATGGCGCGGGCCTGAAGTGTGTCCGAGGCCACGACCCGCAGGAAGTACTGGAAGAGCGTCTTATCACTCAGGTCAATGCTGGTGGCACTGTAGGCTATCTGCGGGATGTTGAAGAGCTGCAGGAGATTCTGGACCTGGATGGCCACTGAGCTGGAGCCGGGACCGATCACCCCAGCAATGGGCTTCTTCTTCTGGGCAGCGCTGGGACCCGAGGGGCCTCCTGTGCCGGGTCCGTCCACGCACACCTTGGTGGCCCCCACTGCTGCTCCGCCTGGCTGCTGCAGCAGCTGCTGCTGGAGGAGCGGGTCTTCCTCGCGGATGGAGATGAGTGAGTCGCGGATGAACTCGATGCTCTGCTCGAGTGCCACGGCCGAGTGCCAGCACGAGTCTCGGATCTCGCAGCCCAGCGTGACGTTGGGCAGGAGCATTGGGTCGGCGTTGATGCGGTCCAGCGCGTAGAACATGGCCTCCACGCGCTGGATGCCGTACTGCTCGCGCACCTCGCCACACTGCCGCTCAGCCCGTGGTCGCCCGGCCCGGCTGGTGGTGCCGCAGGAGAAGCTGGCGCCGATGATCCGTCGCCCGTCCATCGCGGCGGCCCGGCGGCGAGGCCGGGGAGCCGCGGCCGCCCGGCGCTCGGGCCCCGCCCGGCGCCAGAGCAGCGGGCCACCACCGAGGAAGAGGAGGAGGACGAGGAGGAGGAGGTGGAGGGGGGAGGAGAGGAAGAGGGCGGCCGAGGAGAGGCTGGCTGCGGAGACCCGTGCCCGGGCGGCAGAGGTGGCACAGTGGGCGCGAGCTGGGAAGGGCAGCATGGTGAAGCGCAGGCTGGAAACCCAGGGACTGGAACGGGCGCGGGCAGGGACTCTACCAGCGGCAGGTGCCCGACGAGGGGCGCTGGTCTGACGGGCGAAGGCGGAGGAGGAGTGGGCAGGGGCAAACGGGGGAAAGGACAGGGCAGGGGAGGCAGAGTATGGGGTGGGGGGTGGGGTGGGCAACGGAGAGCGGGTGGGCATCTTCAAGCATGCCATGCTGCACCTTGCGTGCATGGTGCCAGCTGTGCGCCCATGGCCGGAAGCCCACCTCGTGCCAACGTGGAGGGGGATGGCGGGGAGGTGGGGGAGGGTGGCTTGGGGGAAGAGAGGACAATCAGCAGCACGTGGCGCTAGCACAGAGAGGAAGAGGAAGATGAGGAAGCAGGGGGTGGCTTATCGTGAAGACCATGACTCAACTCAACTGGAACGCATCCACCACTGGCACCTGCAGAGGGGGAAAGAGAGGGAAAACTTACCATTACACACACACACACACACACACACACACACACACACACACACACACACACACAAAGATTCTAATCTATTTCACTCCAGTGGTTCCAATACCCACAGCCTGTCTGTCTGTAAAACAGACTCTTTGCCTCACACAAAAGCGCTCATTAAAACAAATTCAGTAGCAACACAATGCAGTTTCACGCAGCCCTATCTCCGTCCTTGCCTGTGTCTAGTCTGAGTGGTTCACACGACCAGAGAGGTAGCAGCAGAGAACAGCATTGCCTGCCTGGTTCGCGGTCCAACACACTCACCGCGCTCCGGGCATTGTTTTCATGTTCTGGTCTGTTGCCATGTGAATGCTCTTGTCCGGTTAGCTCTGCGAGAGAGAAATCCATAGCCTCCTAACTTGCGCGTGTGGTAGCTGAGGTTAAACGGAGGGAATTGGAAATGAGTCAGTGAATGAGTGAGTGGCGTCCGCCCGGAGCGTGCGGAACCGTCGAGACTCCTCAGCACCCCCGCAGCGCATTTCAGCACCATGGACAGCGAACATCCCCCTACCCTCTCGTTGCCTGGCGCTACGCACTCAGCCTCCGGGTCGGGTCTTTCTTAACTCGGCGTTGGCTCGCATGTGTGTCCGATGCCCTAAGTTTAGAGATCAAACAATGCCGAAGCATCAGAGTCAGAAATGATCACCAAATGACTCACGTTTCTGAATGATTTGCTCCCCTCGTCTGTCCAAGCTGCAGGGAATTTCTTGTTGGGGACAACCGCACAATTTAACTACTATCCTAAAAAGGCTTGCGCACCACGCTGCAAATATGTTCTCGCTTGTCGCTCAGGTATGCTTATCTCGCCTGAGAAGTCTAATTACCACACTGGACGTAAAGAAAAACTGGCGCACGCTATCACCATTCACACTCACGCGGAGAGCTGTTAACATACAGTACATCACTCAAACAGAAGGACAATCTCAAGCCGGACTCATTCAAATCACTTGCATCTATGGAATGTAACGGCTTCTGCCTATCCCTGCAGAAGACCAAGGCTACAACCGCCACACAACTCTTTAGATGTGCTGAAAGAATATAGAATGGCATTAACGTACCTGACTGCCTGAAACGTCGCCAACCGCTGCTTTCAGTCTCTTACTCCTTGGCAGGGATACTGGAGTTTGAACTAAGTCACTCTCTCTGTCTCCCTCTCCCTCTCTCTCTCTCTCTCTCTCTCTCTCTCTCTCTGTCTCCCTCTCTCTCTCTCGTAAGAGCGTGAGAGACCCCCCTCCCCCTATATCACTCTATCGGGTCACAAAAAACTCTTAATAAGCAGAGACCCCCACGGATGTGGAGCTCCGCTGGTGAGAATTCTCTATCTAGAGCACACAAGATACACACACATGTGCGCGCACACACATATTCGCGGGGGCAGCGAGAGAGAGAGAGAGAGAGCGGATCTCCTCTCATACAGGGTAGCCTGCCGTCCACCTCGTCCTCACTGGTGGCCGTGTGGGTAAGGTTTAGGTCATCAATTTGCTTTAAAACAGACGCAAGATGTAAAGTGCCAGAACAGTGGAGAGAGAGGGTCTCTTGGACTGGGGTGGGTTCGAATCCATCTACTGTCACTCCTGTCAAAAATATTTGTTGAAGAACTATTGAAGCCCTGTGTCCTTCTATAATTGAGAGAAGATGAAGAAACTGTGTAGGGAATTTGTAGTTTATAAATCATTTGCATCTTAACCTAAGATAGAAATGACAGGACGTAAATTCCTTTCTTAAGATTGACAGCTGACAGTTGATGGTTAATGCCAGCTGACATTATGGCCTAAATAGAAACATGGTGAAAATAATTTACAGACCGGACACCACCACCTTTCTATGATAACAGAGGACGTCCAATTTCATCACAAGACACCTCCGTGATTGAATTGCTACCTGGGTGCAGAGTGATGGGTCATTATTGAGTACAGGAATTCCTCCATGACTGTCGCCTTTCTACTGACAGAAGGGGGGAACTTGTGACGTATAAAACCATAACCTAGTGTGGTGGTGGGCGGGTCGGGGGAGTTGGGGTGGGGGGTGGCTCCAAGGGTTTTAGGTGGGCGAAACAACCTGGCGACGAGGACATGCTTTTCTGACAAGAGCCCCGCGGAATGTGAGAGATGGAGGGAGAAAGAGAGATGAGGGAAAGAGAGTGACAGACAGAGCGAGAGAGAGAGAGAGAGAGAGATGGTGCGGGGGAGGGAAAGGGGATGCCGGGAGTGAGACGGAGGACAAAACAATGGTGGAAAAAAACACATGATGGTCCTTGACAGTTAGACATCTGCGAGCGGAAAATGAGAAAAAGTGTCATGCTCTCCATCTCTCTTCCCCATCCCTTCCCCCTCACATAGTCACTCACACTCTGTCAGATAGAGAGAGAGAGAGAGAGAGAGAGAGAGAGATTAGGCACGGGTGCCAAAAGACGTTATGTTAATGATCCAGCATCGCTGCGTTTTAAGTAGTCCTCTCGTCTCAGGGATTTGATGGTTTAGTGGCGCGCACGGCTTCCACAGATCAGGGCGCGAATTCAAAGCCTGTGACGAGTCTTTGACCTTGGGATCGCCAGAACTGAGAGTCTAACAGAATCACACAGTGATGGTATGCGAGAGAGAGAGAGAGAGAGAGAGAGAGAGAGAGAGAGAGAGAGAGAGAGAGAAGTAGCCATCAACAGTGTAAGCTCAATTCAACTCATTGACAGCTTTGTATTAATGTCTGCTCTAGGAACTGCCATAAAATATACATTTTATCATTGATGGTAGCCTACATACACATGCGCTACACTTGACTAGGCTACTTAATGAAGCTAAATATTTTGAAATATTTTGAAACGGAGTGCCATCAACCATTCAGTTCTACTGCGTGGTCTCAACGTTCGGCCACTAAAGCGCAGTCTACACTGCGACCCTGCGGTAGAAAGCTGGTAGCGCACAAATAGCAATCCAAAATGTGATGTTGGTTATTGACTTTTCAATCGACTGTCAAGGATTGTCCTTTACAGTTTTTTACGACTGCTTACAGTTTTGCTTACACACAAGTATCCCACAGTTAACGAAACCTTACACTCAAGGAGCAAAATATCAGCCCAGATTTGCACAATAAGCACATCATCAGAATCACACTTTTTTGCAAAACAGTACACATCTTGATTTACAAAACTGAATACACGTACAGAGAAAACTAAACACCAATCAGTCTGAGGCTTAGCACTACAAATAGACTTTAGGTAAGTTATTGTGCAGATAACATTGACAGTCGCTCGCTCGGATCCTGTTAGGACATGGTGTTAGACCAAAGCCTCAATACCTAAAGTTCTTGTAGCATACCTTAAACACTGTGTAACCATAGCTTACAGTAAACATATGTTCTGCTTTGCACATTGTTTGCAATTCTGCAATACACCTATTGCGAAACACTACAGACGATTTTAAACTTTGTTTAAAAGTGAATTCTATCATTGGAAAAACACTTATTCAAAATGCAAGCACATCTGGTAATAGGTAAACACATACCTGAAAACACTTACAGTGAAAACTGAACACCAATCAGTCTGAGGCTTAGCACTACAAATAGACTTCAGGTAAGTTATTGTGTAACTGTTCAAGTGTGCACTTTTAAATTGAGTACCTGTGTACAGTTCTGTATTTGCCCCTTTACTCCCCATTTCTAAAACCTATCACAGAATTATTCTCACTGGGCAAATAGTATATGACCACCAACCACATACCTGCACGCCAATTTTGCAAGCAATAGGAGGGGCATGCAGAGACGGAGTCAGTTCAAGGGTGGGTATGGCACACAAGGTTTTCAATAGTAATTTCTCCAGTAATTGTTTTTTTACTTTTTACTTTTGTTTAATTGCTAGATTTTTGATTTGTTTAGAGTACATTCACTTACAGTATCGCATTGATAAGTGTGATTCTATTTTTCTTTATTTCTGTAAGAATATTTCTTTTGTTGCAAAAAGAGTCTGAGAAAATGGCAATAGAAATAGAAACACAAAGACTGCAGTGTTTTATATAAAGTGCATCAGTGCAATCACTGTTGCTATTGAGTTGAAAGAGTAATTCAAATGGTGCACGTGTGCATGGTTTTGTTGCAATAATTACATTTTTAGAAAGGATTATTCAGTTTTGATTGCAGTGTTTCATTTGGCATAGATGTGAGTTGTTTATCTCTAAGTGCTATATCTTATTTGGCTGTGTGTAGAGTTTTGACATAATGAACCAAATTATGTAACTGTAAACTCAACAATCAGTCCTAAACACTGGGGAGCTGGTGAGCCCTTGTCAACAACATAAATTGAAGGCAATGTATAGGTAGGCACTTTTGCAAAAAGTTTTTCATGAAATTGAAAACTGAGTCAAAGGCTGATAATTAGTAATATATATATATATATTACTTTATTATTTATTACTTTAATATAACTTTTAACTATTGGGTATTTTTGCAAAACTCTACACACAAATAAGAAAACCTTTCACCAAATCAGCAAAACATTGTAGTTCTCTTGCAAAGGCTAATAAACCTTGCTTAACTCTTCAAACCTTCGTGAAAGTAGTATTTTCGGATCAAACAGTTAACACAAGCCATCACATTAATAAGTACACAATGCGCCAACTACACACTGATGGTATGAATAAAAAACACATCTGGCTTTTGCTTTCTCTCTGCACAAGGTAGGCTATGTCAGTTTGAGGTCATACTTTGTCATAGTTCTGTAAACATACAGGGATCCAAACTTCAAGTATTGGTGTTTATTTACACACATCAAAACAAACACAAGTGATTTTTCCAAGTCAAAACACAAAATAGCAATTTCACTGAGGAAAAAAAAAAGTCGACATCGTGTCGTCTCTCTGGGTCCAGCCAATGCCGTATCCAGGCCTGACATGATGACCGGTCAATTTCCCCACATGCCTCCTCCATTGCCTGTAAAAGGGCTGTGCGTTGAAGGGGATGACAGTCATAAACCTTCCAGCGCCAGGCAGAGAAGAACTCAGCATGAAGAAGCAGCATGGAAACTAACATTGTCCCATATGATGACGTATCTGGTCTGCTCTAGTCTCTGAACATTAGTGAGCATGTCATGTAAGGTGTCCAGGAATGTAATAATGTGTGCAGTGTTATATGGGCCTAGGGTTGCATGATGGTGAACAACACCATTTTGACTTATAGCTGCACACATAGTTATCTTACCACCACGTTGTCCTGGGACATTGATTATGGCACGGTGTCCAATAATGTTCCTGTCACGTCTCCTTGTTTTAGTGAGGTTAAAACCTGCCTCATCCACAAAAAGCAGCTGATGACCCATGGCGTCTGCCTCTACTTCCCTCTCTAGACAAGACAAAACAAATGCAGCACAGCCATGCACAGCACTACAGTATGCACTTCCAGATACAGTACCAATGACACTATAGCTTATCTGCACATAGTCATGTCACAGTTGTTTTACACGTTCAGTATTTCTTTCAAAAGGGACTCATTCGGAGTCTGCTGCAGGAAAGTACATGGCATAATACAGAAATGCTCACATTGTGTATGTTTTGGAAGGTGGTGTCATCCTCAATTATGCGCTGCTGTATTTCTCATAGCCTAATGGAATTATTTGCAATCACCATAGTGACTATATGGGTCTCTTGTTCTGCAGTGAACATTCTTCCTCTGCCCCCAGCATCTGGATGTCTAGCAATTCTGTAAATTTCAGTATTTTTACATGTATGGTATTGTTGTGTTTCTCATTAGAGTATGGCAGTGCTACAAAACTTAGTGCAAAGTGACTGTACTAACCGATTCTCATTTTGAAATGTCCTTATGATGCTTGCTACTGTACAGTGTAGTGGCTCAAGTTAGGCTGAACCCGTTGGCCAGCTTCCCTCAGGGTCATTTACATGGTTGATTACATGGTCCACTATTGTAGCTCTGATGGCATCAGTAATTCTATTTCTTACTCTTCTTACCCTTCTTCCCCCTCCTCGTCCTCTTGCTCCTCCTTGTCCTTCTTCCTCTAACTTCACCTCCTTGTCCTTGTCGTCCTCTCCCTCTCGCTTCTTCACCTCCGCGTCCTCTTCCTTCTCCTCTTCCTCCTTCTTCTTCACCTCCACATCCTCTTCCTCGGCCTCATCTAATTCTCACTCCTCTCTCTCTTCCTGCTCCCTCCATTGTACTCCACACGGACAGCTTACCTGTGGCTTATTTACACTGCTTAGGCTGATTGCAGAATGAACTAATTATCTAAAACAGTTTTCACATGTGTGCCAGACAGTTGGCAAAAAAGTGTAAATAATAGCCATACATGTGTATAGTTTTGCTAGGAGTGTGTTGATCATTTGGAAATGGAGTGTAAAACAGTGAGTTGTGTTTAAAGTTCTGCAAAAAGAATGCTGTCCAGTGGATTGTATCTACAGTTTTGCAAAGTGTGTGTTACAAAATTGCAAACTGAGTGCAAAGCAGTGTTTGTGCTTATAGTTTTGTAAACTCAGTGAGTGGTTTTGCTATAAGTATTAATAGTTTTAGAAATTGTGCTATAAGAATCACGGTTAGGGTTTGAGCATTCAGAAAAAATTGTAATATGCAAAGACTTTGTGTACATGCAGTTGAAAAAAAACTGTAGTGTACTTCACAATGTCGAGAGAATAAAACTCCTCAATGTCTGGTCTGATGTGTTGTGTTCAGTCAGTATATTCTTGTACTCTAAATTATCCTCTAATCCTACTTGAACAATATTTCTGGGGGAAAAACATGCATACTGTAGGCTACATCCTACGAAATCCTGTTTTGAAAACATTACTGTGTAACTGATTCAAACATAATCAGATCATATGATGGATGTGTTTGTGATAATATGACAACAAAATAGAGTTTTTATAAAAAGTTGTATAGATTTGACCGAAGTGTTTAATTTTGCAAAAGAGCAAAGGGATTCTGCTTATTGGGTGTATTGTTGTGTTAATTATATGTAGTGTTTTGAAAAAACGGGCCCTGTTTTCAAAATTGTGCTTAAGCAAAAAAAACTATAAGCACAATTTTGAACACAGGCCCCGTATCTGAAAAGCTATTGACTGCATCAGGTGTGTGTTCAGTGGTTAATGATGAATTCCACCGAGGAGTTCAGTCAGGGAATGGAATGGCCCAGGAGCATGATTGAGAACTGCTGCCCTGTTTGATCATAATGGATACTGTATGTGTGTAATATAGCTAATTCATCATACTGTATGGCCATTGAGGGCATCCATGGCCTACTGGTTAGGGAATCCGACTTGTGACCAAAAATTAGCCGGTTTGATCCCTGATTGGTAGGAAAAATGTGGGTGGGGGGAAAGTGATAGAACAGCGCTCTCCCACATTCACATCCATGGGTGAGGCGCTTTTGAGCAAGGCACCTAAAGCACTTAACCCCCAACTGCTCCCCGTCCCCGGGCGCCAGGATTAAGGGCTGCCCACTGCTCCGGGTTTGTGTGCTCCTAGTGTGCTCACTGCTCTCTCTGTGTGCGTGTGCGTGTGTGTGTGTGTGTGTGTGTTTGAATGGGTGTACACTGTGTGTGCGGGTGTGTTGTACACTACCCCCGGATGGGTAAAATGCAGAGAACAAATTCCTTGTATATGCAGGTAGGCCAATAAACTTGATTTACATTTACATTTTTTTACACCCTGCCCTCTATCACTATCCCTCCATTTGGGTCCTACAGTGTGTGCTGTTGTACACTGTGTTCTAGTAATCGGAAGCTGTTATGCACTCTGGGCCAGATGTACATACATTTGCGAACGTAGTGTTATCAGCGTCATGGACACACTGCAGATTGCGAACACTGTCAGACCCAAGTTTCCGTCGTATTTATCAATCGTTCAATCCTTAGTGTAAACTGCGCCTTTTTCTGCATTTCTCCGCCCATAATTGCAATTTACGAACGTCCACAACTGAATGGCAGCGGCTACATACAAGCGCAGTTGAATGAAGTTAACTGATGACAACATTAAAAAGAATCAAACGTTTAGCGATCATGAAATAATACCATACATACATGATAAGATGTAAACAAGCAGGGAGATAATGAAGATCAGTAGTTCTACTCAAACTACTTGTGCACGTAGGCTATGGAAGATTGGTCAAATCTAGCAAGTAGGAAAGTTTAAGTGAATGACGTGAAAGTGAAAGTAAGACATTCGAAAGGCCAACGAAAGTTAAGGTTGCTTTTGGTAGTACAAACTTTCACCACAAAAACTGGTGCTCTAAATAGTGATTCTGTTGTCTTTGAAAGGTTGTCTTATTGACGCATTGAACTGCAATTTGGATTAACACCTGCTTATACAAGGCGGTATTTAGTATTTAGGCGCAGAATAGACATGCGCTTTCAGGAGCAGTATTTGTACATACCGCGGAATACATAACTAGGCGCTCTTTACTCTTCCCCTCCCATCTTTTTACGCTAAACTCCCACTTTCCCCTGGATTCTCCCATGAATGCATATGCATGACATGACAAACGCAATCTGCCACTTTCAGCTCCCGCGACAGGCAGTTTGCGCTTTTACATCATTGCGGCCTATTTGTACATAATCTCGCAATGATTTTACACGCACATTGCGATACAAATACGCCTGAAGTGGGCGCAAAAGCGTTAGTACATCTGGCCCTGTGTCTTTTAATTATTTAACTTTGTGTCTTTTATGTCTTTTACAGTAATCATTCTATTTTATGTACTTTATTTTTCAATACATATATATATATATATATATATATTTAAATTTTGCCCTTTCTGCTCTTATTTACTATTATTCTTTGCTTCTGTTTATGTAAAGCACATTGAATTACTCTTGTGTATGAAATGCGCAGTCTAGATCAACTTGCCTTGCCTTGCCTTACAGGTGAGTTCAACATTAAACGTGATGGAAATGGTGCAGAAGAACCAGTTGACTCCTAAGTAGAATAGTCCTACAAAATTGTTTAAACTACATTCAGAGACCAACTAGCCT
Organism: Alosa alosa; assembly: GCF_017589495.1. Taxonomy (NCBI): domain Eukaryota; kingdom Metazoa; phylum Chordata; class Actinopteri; order Clupeiformes; family Clupeidae; genus Alosa; species Alosa alosa. The sequence continues at coordinate 11,663,036 of NC_063196.1, forward strand.
ACTACTCACCAGCACCATCATCATCGTCATCATCATCATCATCCCTCTGTGTGAGTAATGTATGTTTGTTTGTATGTATGTGTGTGTATGTCTGCCTGTGTCTTGGCCTTTGTTTGGATATGCTGATTTGACTGTGTGTGTGTGTGTGTGTGAGAGAGAGAGAGAGAGAGAGAGAGTGTGTGTGTGTCTCCGTGTGTGTGTGTGTGTGTGTGTGTGTGTCTCTGTGTGTGTGTGTGTGTGTGTTTCTGTGTGTATGTGTGTGTGCGCAGGAGCGTGGTGTGCACAGTGATCGACACACTGCATCTTGTCTGTGCTCAGACCCATAGCAGATGTGCTTTTCTCCTGCGGCGGGAAGATCGGGTGGCATGTAAGTCAGGGCCCACCACTCCCGACCGCAAATAAACTATCCGGAGTCGAGTCGTCATGACATCTCTGCCGCCTGTGGCCAGCGGTGGCGGTATTCATCCAAATCCAGCATGACAGCAAGGCTGATGGGCCAAGACCGTCACCGAACCGCGTCCTCTCGCCAGGCTGAGTGGTTTTCCCGTGGGGCAACATGCTTATCCCAGTGGAGCCCTCTTACGTAAATGTCTTATAGCCGGGGAGGTCGTGCTTTCATAGCCTTCAAAGTTTTCTCTCTCTCTCTCTCTCTCTGTCTCTCTCTCTCTCCCTCTCTCTCCCAAAATGCTGAGCGTTTACAATAACAGCACACAATTGCTTATTTTCCCCAGATCAGAGGCACACAAAACAAAATCTGAGATCTCATTGATCCACAGACTGTTGTCTAGGAACTCAGCACGGCTGGCTGGCTGACTGGGGATAATGAATGGGCCTACTCAGTCTTTGTGAAGTCAGAGCGATAGCAGCTTTCGCCCCTAATTGATCAAGTTCAGGGTGCCCGGGGGAACTCACCTTCACTCTGGAGAGTTTGTCAAGCTGTAAATTGCTTCAACTCACTTATCCATCAAGCAGACATTCTTCAGCTCTCTCTCTGTCTCTGTCTCTCTCTCATACACACATGTACACACACACAGACACACAGAGAGAGAGAGAGAGAAAGAGAGAGAGAGAGAGAGAGAGAGAGAGAGAGAGAGAGAGAGAGGGAGACAGAGAGACAGAGAGAGAGAGACCATTGGAAAATGGTATTAAAACTCAAAGCAAATTGCACCAGACTCTCGAAAGAGAATATATAGTACCAAAGCATGTATGTAACATAAAATACAACAAGGCTTGAAAGACAATCACTAGGTACAGATTGAGTGACTATATACTGGCCATTGAAAATGGTTGCCATAAACAAACATGGTTAGAAAAGAAAGGGTATGCTCCTTCTTGCAAGAAGTTGAAACAGAAGATCATGTCCTTTTGCACTGTGAGAAATACAGAACAATTAGCTCAATTTCCAAACTTTATTTGAATATACAGCAATATATATATATATATATATCTTATCTTCAAAGCCACATACAAATTAAATATTATATTAGGAGAACAGCGAGTGCTATACCAGCAGCAGCACCGTATGTCACAGTGCGCCATAAATTAAGGGTCAGTCACAAAGCAAAGAAAATAATCCTTGGCTATACTTCATTAATTTCTATTTTAACTAATACATTAGTTTATGATTATTTATATGTGTGTATAAAACTTACCCTACTCCATGATGTCAGATCAGATATCATTCTTTTCTTGATATTTGTTGTATTGTACATTCATTACATTGCCTTGGCAATGTTGTAACTTTCACTGTCATATCAGTAAACCTGAATTTGAATTTAAGAGCGAGAGAGAGAGAGAGAGAAAGAGAGAGAAATTATCAGTGCATACAAAACCAATACATTTTGTCTTGATAAGAAGCTAAATTGATTAGTCCATTCCAGTCATTCAATTAATTCCGCTCGGCACTTATTGTAGGCAGGCATACCACATACAGTAGGCTATGGTAAGCAGTTTATGCTGTTTATGTAACAAAGGGAAACTTCAAAAACTTAAAACCTTACATGAATTTGACATATGAGTGGAAATCCTGAGAAGAATGTGGCTAATACTCTACGCTGATGTCATTTTATGTTACACAGTATTAGATATTTTCTAAATCAATAATGCAACTCATAACTCATAACTAACTGCAATACAAGGACACAATCTGTCAAAGATTTATAACACAATTTTAAACCCAGACCTACCAGCATTAATCTGTACCCTGCATAGGCATACTGTGTGTCTCACAATAAAGAATAAAATAAAATCATCCCTGCTGTGTTTTCTAATGGTAATTATTTGATTAACTGTTCTTTTATCTAGACCATTGCATTTTTTTTGTCTTCAAATCATTAACTCATCTTTTCAGTTCATTCCAATATGTATGATACAGAATCTGACAAAGAAGTGATTCTACCGTGAGGATGTTAATCTATCGTTGGTACTTTACATTGGTAAATCATTAGATAAGTTATCAAATTGTATTGTGTCTGTCTTACATTTCGATGTCATGCCTCTTACTGCGCCTTTAAGGGACGCCAAAAAAACGACGCAACAACGTTTGTACGTAATGATGACGATATATACTAGCGTCTCAGTGCGAAGAGCGGTGGGTAGCACATCAGGATGGAAGACATTTGAAAACAACACGATAAAGTAAGCACTAACAAGGAGTAAATGTGCAACATTTTAAAAGTAACCATCCGAATGTCTAAGTGGACGAAACTGAAGCTTATGTGACCAACCTCACTTCAGGAAACGACGTGGGAAGTGGCATTCGTAGTAAAGGTCAGCATCTCAAGTAGTTTGTTTTCGTTTGGGACAGCAGGTAGAGTTGAAATGTAGTGCTCGGCCACCTATAAAGGCCATGTAGCATAGGTAAGATTGGGGTTCTCCTTCGTCTCATTGATTATTTGTGCTCTTATGTAAAGTGAAGGTGTTCCTAAATAGCGCAACGTCATGCAACAGGTAACTCACTTTGCTTAAATACCAAGCGAAGGGCGTTCTATGGGGCAGTTTCTCACTTTGGATTTAAGTTGCCTTTATGAGCTGTATTTCTGTAGGATTACACTGTAGTTGCAAAACATTACACGGCTGACATTAAATCATGAACTATTTCCGAGTTCGCCCAGGCTTGATCAAGTGTGTGTCAGCGGTGTGTCCGATCACAACCAACCAGGTGGACAGGGTGAGAGTGCTCAGCATGTGGGTGCCAGATAAAATGATGTGGAGAGAACCATGAATTAAGCCTTATTCATTTATTCAAAGTTTTTTAAAGCTATGGATGGGCCAGGGCACACCGGCTAATGGGCTATCTGGACTGAAGCAGATGCACTTTAAAACTGTTTTTGATTAACTTAATTTCAAATGGGCTTACACCACTTATTTACGCACTTTGCACCTGTGTGTTTATGTGTTTAAGTGTTTATGTCTTAAGCATCCCCTCACCATGTCAACGATGGATCTCCATCCCCACTGCTCCACATGCGTGAACCTCCACTGCCCGGAGCCGGCTCACCCGGGCGCTTCCTGTCAACTCACTTCCTGCCCGCTGGCATGCGGGGCGGCGTTCCACAGCTGCAAGGCGTCCGAGCACCGTCTCCTATGCCCGCTGGAGCCCGTGGCATGCCCGAGCCGGGCTTACGGGTGCCCGCTCACCATGCCCCGTGCCCGCGTAGCACAGCACCTCTCCGTCTGTCCAGCCAGTGTGGTGCGGTGCAGAAACACACATTTTCCCAACATGCAACACACCGCAGGTGCACACACACTCGTGCTTGCCGCAAGCACGCCCGACGAACACTCTGCAGACACATACACTGCAAGTGTTCACTGCACCGATGCAAACACCTCGAATACAAATGTCCCCCTCACACACTCTAACTTCATACAGGCGTCAAGCACTCAGACACAAAATGTAAACTTGTGTAAAATTACGTCAGGGATTAATTTCAAGGATATTCCAGAAGACCCAATTCACAAGAGGAACAAAAGCCTCCCTAATGGAGAATATGTTCTCTGCAACAGCGTCACCAATGTAAGTAAGGACCTGGACCAGAGCGTCACTGAAGCTGCTTCAACCAGAAAACCAATCACAACAGCGGCTGCAAAGACGGACAACCACCTTGACCAATCAGACAGAGCTGAGACCAACAAAGGCGGGAGTGAGGGCCAATGTGGAGGCACATCTGCTGATGCCACGCCTGGCACACACCGGTCCGCTTGTGAGAGCAGTGCATCAGGGGAAGAGGAGTGCCCTATGAGTGGACCCCTGAGCGATCTGGACGCCTTCCCTCCGTGTTATGACCGCGAGGCCAGGCTGCTGCTGCTGCAACGCTTCCTCCCTCCAGAGCTCAGTGCCCGATTGGCTGACACGCCCGCCAATCATGGTGGCGAACCAGCCCAGGAGGAGAACCAACCAATGGAAGAGTGCTCCACCACAGCCGACCACGCAGGATTGGTCAAACCCGGGACCATCACCACCACAACTGAAAACATGGAGGGATCACCAGGAGAGGCACACTGGACGCAAGAACCCCTCAACGCTACTCCGACCACCACCACAGCTGAGATGCCATCCCAAACGGCACCCATCCTAGGGACTCAGACGGGCACCTTAGTGTCTCCAGGCCCATGCCAACACCCTGGCGAGCCCCCTGGCATGTGTGGTCACCTGTTCCGCCGTGACGAGTTCCTCTGGCACAGCCGCAACGTCCATGCTGACCTGGACCTCCTGGAGCGCGCCTGCCCACTGTCCACCTACGGCTGCCCCGTCACCCAGCGCCAGCTCTGCGCCTCCACCGGTGGCGGCCGCACCCGTGCCCACCTAGTCTACGATGCCCGCCTGGGTGCCTACGGGCTGCGTCCCATCAGCCCACCAGGCCCCGCCGCGGTGACCCCTGACCCCCTGGGCCACGATCGCCTCAGCACGCTCCCGCTGGAGCTCTTGCGCCACCTGCTGGGCTACCTGGATGGATTCAGCCTCAACCAGCTGGCACTGGCCTCGGGCCGAATGAGGGAGGTGTGTGCCAGCCTGCTGCGAGCCCGTGGCATAGTGCTGCTGCGCTGGGCACAGTGCCCTCACAACGACACTGACCATGCTGGCGCTCGGAGATGGAGGGTTCAGGAAAAGGTGAGATTGGTGGATGAGTGGAGTCTGTGTAACACCCTTAAACGTTACGACTTCCCACAAAAGTAATGAGCCACAAACAAATACTAAAAATCTGCACTTTTTTAACATAATTACAATTACAATCACAATCGTAATAACTGTTGCCTACTGCAAACGTAGCTAATTTCCCTCAACTGTAAGAATTACTTTTGTTTGCGGGTTATTACGTTTGCGGGAAGGTATAAAAAGTGTAAAAAATTGTAATGAACCACTGATTTAGTGAATTATTATGTTTTTATGACTATATAAAACCTTTCCTTCTTTGATTAGAGGCCGAGCAGCAAAGCTTTGTTAGCTCCCCATTGTGTTTCTACCCTCACTTATTATTCATCACCCTTTACTAGAGACCCACAGAAAGAATGATACAGAGAGAAAGAAACACAATGGGAGTCTATGCAGCTTTGCTGCTTGGAGGCTCGTAAAGATGATGAATAATGAGTGAAGGTAGATAACACAATGAGGGGGTACAAAGCTTTGCAGCTTGGCTCATAATTTAAAACTCAATTGACAGACATACAACTGATGAAATTGAACTAAATCAACAAATTATTAAATTTGGGATGTAATGTAACCTTATAAAGAGGAAAAAACGCACGCACATCCCAATCTAATCCTGGGTGCTGGACAAAACACTTACGATGAGAGAGGGGAAAAAGTCCGCAACACCAGTATATGCTTCCAAGTTATAATTTATTTACCGTGACATTTCGGGCCAACTCAAGCCCTTCATCAGACGTCTGATGAAGGGCTTGAGTTGGCCCGAAACGTCACGGTAAATGAATGTAATGTAACCTTCCAATATGTGTAATAACTTCCAGCAAACGTAATAATTCCACTTGATAATTATTGTGGGAAGTTAATGTAATAACTTATTATGTTTGTGGTCAGAACCAGTTTGTAGGACATTATTACATTTGTGGGGTTATTGTGTTTCACAAATGAAGATTGTTATGTTTGTGGTTTAATACATCTAATCTATATACTGAAAATGGGGTCTGAAATAAAATTTAAAAAATAAATAAATGCACAGTTAATTTCACATGGGTAAATGCTCATGTATTTTATTGAAGACATAAGCATCAGGTTGAGAAGTTGCAATACTTGTGTGTGTGTGTGTGTGTGTTGTGTGTGTGTGTGTGTGTGTGTGTGTGTGTGTGTGTGTGTGTGTGTGTGTGTGTGTGTGTGTGTGTGTGTGTATATGTGTGTGTGTGTATGCCTGTGTGTGCGTGTGCCGTGTGTGTCTCCCCACCAACAGGTGTGGCGTTTCAGCATGGCCTTCAGCTGTGTGGAATCCTGGGATTTGGTGGAGGCCCCCAGCTTGTCCAACCACCTGCAGTGCTGCCTGTGGAACCAGGTGGAGCGCCCTCTAGAGGCCAGAGCCCTCCCCTGCATGAGCAGCACGGCAGAGCTGGAGCGGCAGAAGCCCATCAGGGCCTACCCCCCCGCCGGGAGGAACGCATCAGCGCTCTTTCATTCCCTCACTGCTGTGGAGAGCCCTGACTCTGGCTGTAGATAAGAAGGAGAGAAGTATCGTGTGTGCATGCGTGCGTGTGTGTGTGTGTACACACTTTACTTAACCAAGAAGGGAAGACAGCCTTAATCATGTATGGCTTAGTGGAGTGTGAGGTTTACATAGGTGTGCTCTGATTCAGGAGTTTGTGTGTGTGTGTGTGTGTTTGCATAAGTGCTACATGTCAACTCTCAGGATGGGCCAGCCTGCTACTTCACCACAGCTGCACATTTCTTTTCCTTCTCTCTTTCTGTTTTTGTAAAAGAGCACATAACATAGTCCTAAGAAGTGTGTGTGTCTGTGTGTGTCAGTGTGTGCGCGCATGGCATGCGCATAACTGCTACATATCAACTCAGGATGGGCCAGTCTGCTACATCATTATTGTGCTCTCTTTCTCTCTTCTAAAATGCATGCACACAAACACATGCTTTTGGTACCATCTTAGAAAGGTTGCTTTTGTTGTTGAGTGCATTAACATAGAGGACACCCAAAGAAGTGTGTGTGTGTGTGTGTGTGTGTGTGTGTTGGTGGAAGCACTTTAACTAGCCCTTGCTGCATTCATTGTTGTGGATCTGGAGCTGAACAAAAGTGTCTTAAGAACGATGGCGTTCTGGGATGGGCTCAGCTTTGCTACTGCAGACTGGGGCATGGATGACAAACATGTCACATGAGATGGAGTCAGTGGACAGCTTTTGTCCTGTTGAATAATTCAACTTGAGTAGTGGAGGGAACACAGAAGTTAGTGACATGCCGTGCATGATGTGATACTCAGTGTTGTCCTATTATTTAAAAAAATAATGACATTCCCTCCTTGTCAGTGATTATATTAATAAAAATATGGGGTCCATAGGGTTGTACTACAGAACAAGGTAACTGGCTAATCCAGGTCCACTTATTAACCTTGCTTGGTATTATAGCCTTCAGAAGTTCATCAAGGACAAATAAATCTTTTGGGTGAATGCGGTATGTAATGTTTACCAACAGAACTTGCACCTGTTGACTTTTCAAAGGGCTAAAATGTGAGTTGTTAAAAAAAAGCTTAAACTCATAGCATGGTTGTGGAATTGTAGTTCCTGTGATGCACTCTGATAACCATTCTGATACAATGTAGCAGGTGTTGTATAAGCATGATGCTTCCCTCTGCTGGACAGTTTTGAAATTACATGAGAAGTATTCAAAGCAACAAATGCCATTTGCACTTGCATATTCCTGGAAGTAGCATTATGTACTAGAGATCACATATCCCAGAGTACATGGACATGAAAGAAAATAAACACATAACACTGCCCTGTGTCATATTTGTTGTGGCGGTGCATCTATTTGTTGATAGCTTTATATTACTAAGTTACAGTTAGGCTAAATTAATGTTAATGAATAACACTTTTCATTGTTTGGAGAAAGACTGACAGACTCAAGGAGCATTCTAAATCCTTCACAGTTTATCCACATACACTAAATAGACCTGTTACAATTTGAACAGTGGTACTCACACAGAAAAACAGTGAAGCTGTGGGTTACCCATGGTCTCTTCAGGTAAAAGAGTGTGTTAATAGTTTTAAACTATTATTATGGTGCCCATAGCCTTCATCAGTAGTTTTGATAACAGCATGCAATTTAATGTTAATCTGTGTAGAAAAACATAAGGCCCATACAATGGGGAAATGTAATCAAAGAGGGTTAATTTGTTCAACAGTCCGCAAATAGAGATTAATGATGACACCAACAGAATATTGCATTCCATTAATGTATTTCAAAATTACGAAAAGGTGCAACATGTTTTTTTTTAATAGCTTTCTGATATTAAACACACTTTTAGGTGAGCATGGGGTATCATTAAAGCAAATTGGTCTAGACTAAAGTAAAAAAGAGTGGGTTGGGTTGTAAATAAAACATCAACAGAGCATGCCGACAGATAACTGGGGGTTCTGGGCAAGGCCCAAATTCAGCAGACACTGGCAATTATTGCGCACAAACAGCCCAAGCGCTGAGGACTAACAATTCTGTAGACCTATAGGCTACAGACATAGCAATGCTACTAACATGTTCCTTATGTTTTGGATTAATTACATGTTCAATAACCTAGGAGTGACTTGTCCAAGACTGAATGTCAAACTTTAGGGTCTTGCGACAAAATTATGCCCTCGGTTGTAAACAGCCCTCCGCGCCGTCGGATGGTAGTGTACACACTTGACCGCTGTCTCTGTACGTGCTAGAATGTTTATGGTGAGTGTAACGCTGTAAACATCCGTTGCGTATGCGCCAATCGGAACCTTGTTGTTTCTTTTATTTCTGTTCCTTACCCATTTGTCATTTAACAGATCAAAGTAGAAATATATATTTTTAAAAATCATCCCCGTAGAACATACGCTGCTATCTTATTGGGTAACACAGTAGCCAGACGGTATCCACTATAAAAAAAAAAAACCCTACTGTAGCAGTGTAAAATCTCAGACAGCAAATGTCAGAGGTGAACTTTTGCACTCTACGAATGTCAGCAAGCCTATGTAGACCACCCTAAAGTTGGGAATATGATCGGTCGTGTTGGACACAGACAGCACAACTAAATTGTCGCTGCGTTTTGTGCACAAATATTTTACCGCATTGCATAACAGTTTGGACCACAAGCAGACCAAACATCAGCGCGACGATGTTGTTTCGATTCGGCGTTATTTTAACTCCCGAGCGTACCGACATTGAAGTGTTGATGGTGGGTTCGCGAGAGGAGATGGGACACTGGGACCCCAGCAAAGCCGTGATAATGACGCCCGCGCGCATAGTGCTCTCCACGCGCGAGCCTTTCCTTTGGGTCTGTGAGGTGCAGCTCAAACAGCCGTTCTTAGAGAACTTCTGGTACAAGTTTGTCAAACGGGTCAAAGGCGGAGAACTCATCTGGGAAGGTATCAAGTGTATCTCCTTCCGCTGCACCCCAGCACACTACCACTGACTTTAACACATACCAACTCGAACTACACAACTCCGCTGCATATACTGGTAGGCTAAATTACCTCTGCTGCACTCCAACACTAGGCACTGACCAATTGACCCCACACCACTCTCCTTCTCCCCTCTGTAAACACATTTGACTCGCTAATTGTCAACAAAATGCAACACGAATTGCAGGCTATAGCCTAATTTTATCCTATGTTCAAAATTCTGTTTTCAGAAATTAAAAATGTATGCAAATTTGCTAGTTTTAGAAAATATGATACATTAACAATGCATTTCCGATACAATATATACGATTTTCCCATACGAAATATTGTGTGTGGTGTGGTGTGTGTGTGTGTGTGCGTGCGCGCGCGCGCTGATTGCTGAGTCTCAGGTAAGGTGCTGGACAGCATTCCTTATCACAAATAACAGACAACAACATAGAGTCATTGAGTTAAATATTCATGAATGGCAAATTGATTGCTTTCATACCATACTTTTCTAGCCTACTCATCCAAGCACTCAAAGCACTTCACAAATTCTCGCACACATTTCACCACATTCACACTCCGATGGTGGAGGCTGCCATGCAAGAAGAGTTAAGAAATATGACAAATAGAGAATATGGCAAGAGTTAGAAAATATGATGGCATGCATACAATGTCACTAAAGGAGTAGCATAAAATAGAAAGCCTCCACCCTCCCCTTCCTCAAACACTCACCCTTTCCTTCTGTCATACACTCATTTGACACTCCATATTCACTCAACAAACTCTTGAGGGTGTTCTCTTTACTAAATGTTGGTCAAGTCACAGTCAGGGCTAACATCTTTCCGCAGGGCTGGTCTAAGTAGGTCTGAGCAGTTCAGAGAGGAGCTTCTGAAACTTTTCAAATAATTAGCTGGGATTGAAGGATCCTTCCAGCTCTGTGAAGAAGGTAAAAAAAACAGAGCCATCAGAAAGCCATCTACAGACCAATAAAAGCATAATTCATGCCCTTAATGGACAGTGGCAATACATGTGCCTGTCTGTTCCTAACCTGACCTGGCATATATAATCAAAATTAATTTGAAGCCACTAAAACTAATTGGCTATGAAATCATACATTTAAAAGCGACAAATTTATGTAGCTTTAATTCAGCCTGGCAGAGACACCATTTCAGGGTGACCCTTCCCAGTATGTTGGCATGTTGACCTGCTGGTCTTGATTGATGATTCACCCTACATAACTGGTTTTCCTTTGCAATGTAAGAGCAGTAACCTAGAAAAGTCATCCAGTTGGTGAGAGTATCTTGCAGACCACTAGATGGCAGAAGAGATCTATTTCCAAAATGTGTGTTCAATCACTCAACCACATTCCACTCGTTTGGGAACATTCACTCCAACTGTACTTCCTGTAGAGTTGCTATTTGTTCTCAAGGTTTCTGTCATGATGGGTAGCCTGAATGCGTTGATACATTTTCTCCATATAATAGAAAAGACAAAGCAGCCTACACAATGCCTTTACAATTGAGGAAGAAAGTTGCAGTGTTTGCGGAAGCATATTGCGCGGCCTACGCCTAAATATTTGCCATTTTGCACTTAAAGACACTAAAAGAAGAGAGAGACGTACACACTCTCAAACTCACACACACACACAGAGATGTTTTTGTCAACTTCTCTTGTCCTTCAGTTTTATCCTCCTTCCATTCAAACAGCTGAATTCCACAATATTCGTCACCCAAAAAATGTCATTGTTGTTCTTTGTTTCAAAACAGAGAGAGAGAGAGAGAGAGAGAATGGATGACTATGACAACAGTCTGTGACATGCTGACGGAATGTTTTTTTTTCTACTTTATAACTGTTGCAAGTCACTCAGGAAATGGACAACATTGGACATTTATCACATCTTTCTGAGATGGAAGGCATAAAAATACATTCTCAGTTAGTTTCCATGGAGAGAGGTAGTGTCAGAGAGTGACTGGCATATACAGAGGTCATTCAAGGTCACTATTGTATCGACAGTCTATGGGTGTATATCAGGAGTAACACTATGTCTGCAGTGGGTCATTGTTAGAGGTCATGCCGTTTCCTGTTCTGCCACATAGCAACTATAATCTAGATTATAACTGAGCATCCGCAACCTGAGTGGTTCTGTGGGACTTGTCAGTCATGTTAATCCTGGTAATGTCAGTGGACACACAAGTTCAGTGTCTGTACGGTCGTGCCGCCCTGTGCCAACCTCCTCATCCTCTGTCTGGCTTCGGTGACAGGGGGACGCCACGCTCTGATTAATGACTCGGAGAGTCGCGCCCACGTGATCGGGCGATTTACATTTTCCTCCTCTGATGAATGTGCCCTCACGCCGTGAGCGCTGCACTGACGGCGCGGCAAAATGCCGACTGTCATCCATCATCTGCATGTGACCCGGGCACAAGTCAGAACGCCCCTTATTGGCAAAGCTTCAGCTCGGAGTCACTCATACACACTCTCTCACACACACACACACACACACACACACACACACACATGCATAGACACACGCACACACAGATACTCTCACAAAGATACAGACACACACACACACACA
>NC_063196.1:11685190-11707690 GCF_017589495.1 Alosa alosa
CTCGGGTTTTTAGAAAGTGATTTTCAGATTGATTGCCCTTTTCATCACCAGCGAGTGAGGACTGACACCCCCCGTGGGCAGGTTTCAGATCAGTTTGGCAGCTCATTAGTTTGTGATTGTGGTGCCAGTAATCTGCTTCGTCACCATCATCATCATCATCATCATCATCATCATCTTCACCATCTTTACCATCTTCACCACCTTTGGGCAAAATATTTTCTTCATCATCCATCATCATCTTCGTCTTCATCATCATCATCATCATCATCATCATCATCATCATCAGTGGCAGTGAGCAGTGTGTTTATTCACCATCGATTTAATTACTGCCTGTGGGTACAAACATAACTCATTACCGTCAGAGTTTAGGTAGGGCAGAGGAGAGACTGAGAATATATATATATACACACACACACACACACACACACACACACACACACACATGTCTGGACACAGTTCAATGACACACACAGAAACAAACAAAGAAAGCATAGCATGTACAATCTCTTAGAAAATCTTAAAATATTTTTTTTCTCTTACATGTCAATTCCTTTTTGTTAGTGTTGGTGTGGAGAAAGGAACAGGTGCCAGAAAGGGAGAGAACAAGAGAAAAGAACAGGGAGAGAGAGAAAAAGAGAGCAAGAGAGAGAAAGAGAGAGAGAGAGAGAGAAAGCTAGAGGAAAGCAGAGGGCAAGGACAATGTTTTTTTATTTTCCAGAAAACACTTTTTCACTCACAATGGATAGAGGGGATAGAGTAAACCTCTGCCAACAGCCTGCTCAAAAAATATATAATACAAAACACACACTCACACAAACTTTTTTCTGCCTTTTTGACACACAACACCACACAATCACCCATAAAATCGCACAAATGCTCACTCATACCAATACACACACACGCACATGCGCACACACACACACAAACACACACACACTGATACACCTTCACATTCTGCTTTGTATGTACACACACACTCGCACACTCTCTCTCTCTCTCACACACACACACACACACGCGTTCGCCCTGTGCTCTTTGTCGCTCCAGAATCATGCCGCGTGTGTGGTTGGGCAGTTGCCCCCGGCGGGTGGAGCACGTGACCATGAAGCTGAAGCGGGAGCTGTGCGTAACCGCGGTGATGAACTTCCAGACTGAGTGGGACGTCATCAACAACTCACATGGCTGTCGCCGTGACAACGCGGAGCCCATGACTCCAGAGACCATGACACAACTCTACAGCGACTGTGACATGTCTTATGTCTGGATTCCAACGCCCGATATGAGTACTGAAGGTGTGTGCCCTTCACACAGACACACACACACATACACACACACTTACATACACACACAGATACATGCCCACTGAAAAACACAATCTAAATACCCATACGTGCACAAAAATATAGACATGCATGAATACAGTCCCTCCAATCTCTGCATATCTATACATTTACATGTGGTTGTTTATAAGATGCATATTTGTGCGTGTGTGTGTGTGTGTGTGTGCGTGTGCGTGCACGCATGTTGTCCCATCTTTCCCCCAGGCCGTGTGCGTATGCTGCCTCAGGCGGTCTTCCTGCTGCAGGGGCTGCTGGGAAATGGGCACACGGTGTACGTGCACTGTAACGCGGGCGTGGGCCGCTCCACAGCGGCCGTGTGCGGGCTGCTGATGTACGTGCTGGGCTGGAGCGTCCGGCGGGCACAGTACCACCTGTGTGCCCGGCGCCCGGCGGTCTACATCGACGAGGAGGCCCTGCTGCGGGCGCAGGGAGACTACTACAGGAAGTTCGGCCGTGCGCAGAGCTCACCGTGCCTAGTGGAGGAGTAACATACTTACGCACACACACACACACACACACACACACACACAGAGACTACCACCGGAAGGTCAGCTAAACGCAGAGCTCACCGTGCCTGGTGGAGGAGTGAGGAGTTGGACACACACATAATAACAAACACATACCCCCCTCCTCTCTCTCTCTCTCTCTCTCTCTCTATGTCTCTCTCTCTCTCTCTCTCTCTCTCTCTCACACACACACACACACACACATACACACAGTTTCGCAGTACTATTAGCGCCTTCACTGTGTTTGGTGGAGTGAAGGAGCATACACACACAAAGCCAGACAAGACACTCATACAGACTCATACAGACTCAATATACTCTCTCTCTCACACACACTTTCTCTATCGCTCATGCACACACAAACACATACTCTCCCTCTCTCTCTGTCTCTCTCACACACACACACACACACACACACACACACACACACACACACACACTCACACACACTCACTCACACAAGGCACAGCTCCAGGTGGGTAATAAGGGGAAGGACTTTTCTTATCATAAGTTTAGGGCTAATCATCTTCAGCTAGCGATCATTGGTTATGCCAAGTCAAATAAAGTTGAACTGATTTGAATTGGACTGAACTGAATTGAATTGAATGGTGTTCAAAACACACACACACACACACACACACACACACACACACACACACACACACACACACACACAAAATTGAGCACACACACACTATCACATTACAACACTGACATCAACAGACACACACACACACACACACACACACACACACACACACACACACACACACACACACAAACACACACACACACACACACACACACACATGAATAATATATAATGCATAATGTAAAATCCTGTATAAGAAGGCTAAAAACAGAAGTAGGGAACCGAATTCTAGCCCAAAAATGTGAGTCATTGTGTGTCAGTGTGTGTGTGTGTGTGTGTGTGTGTGTGTGTCAGTGTGAGTGAAAGAAAGCGGGAGAGATATGAATGTATCGGCCCACCCCCCCCCAAAAAAAAATGAACGAACGATTCATAGCCTAGTAATGTCATGGCTAATAATACCCTATATTATTTTTGCCAGTTTTAGTTTACCGTGGTGTATGACTTTAAACAGCGAGTGTGCTTGGTATGATGATCAGCTCCTCTAATGCAGGGTAGGACTACGTTTTGACAAGCATACAAATTCACCTTGTTCTTGCCCCATCTGAAATGACTTCTCTACTTTTGCTGCCTCCATCCTTTCTGTATTTGTTGTGTAAAAAAAACGTTGTATATGATGGCACTGAAGTCTTAAGTTAGTGAATTTGCTAACAGTGTTATTTGGTAACCAAATAGCTACACATTGCGCTACACGCTGCGTAGGCTATGTGCATTCTCTCTCCTGCTGATTTGCGTTCAGTAGCCAAGTGCGTAATATTGCAAAAGTTGAAAAAATAAGTGTGTTTATTGTAGCCTACAGAAAATAAATAGCCTATCATACTGTCAGTTAATTGCCTACAGTGCAGTGAAGAGTTTGAAGAGTAACGTTTTAGGGCAACTTGAAGTTTCATGAAAATAATTTACGAACCAGAACATAAAGACCATGAAGCTTCTATTTCTTGCAGCTGTTAAAACACCCGCTAGATAGTTTAAATACCCACCAACATTCGTTTTTGCAGTACAGATTATTTCTAAAAGTTATTTGTCTACCACTGGCTGATTTATCAAACGAGTGCTTTCTTGTTCGTCCTCCGCAAACTACAGGTGTTTCGGTAGAGAGCCATTGAATAAGTGATGCCAAGCAATTTCTGTAACACTTTTTTTGACATTCAGCAAATATCTCCTCATTTGATGTAAGTTCCTTCGGACAATAGGCCTACGTTCTACTCTAGGTGCAGTTGTCCTCCATCTCAGTTGCATCAGTTTTCTAATTTTGAAGGTTCTAAAACATTATTATGCTTCACTGAATCCTTCTCGTTTTCTTTCATTTGTCCAGCTAACTTTACCATTGAACCTAGCCATTTATGATGGATTACACACTCGACATTCTGAAATGTCCTGCACGATCAAGGCCAAGTTATCACGCAGCCACTGTGTCAGCAGCATCAGTGCTGACGGTGACGGTGCGTTTCTGATGTCATTATTATGTAGGCTAGCCTACTAGACCGTTGCAGCGCTTTACTTATATGAAGTAGCATTAATCAATATGAGGGGCAGAGGGGGATAAATGTTGTCCCCCCCGACGATAAAAATAATTTAGCAGAGGTAGGGATAGAAAAACCAGAGGGGGGGAAATCCTCACCATCCCCCCCTACAAATCGCACCCTGTGTCTTTGTGTGATGCACACGTGTGTAGGGGGATTGTGTCCTGGAGGAGCGATACACACTTGTGTATTTGTGTGTGTGTGTTTATGTATCACGTGTGTGCAGGGGGATTGTGTCCTGGAAGAGTGATACACACTTTTGTGTTTGTGTGTGTGTTTGTGTGTGTGTGTGTGTGTGTGTGTGTGTGTGTGTGTGTGTGTGTGTGTGGTGGTCATGTGTCCTGAAGGAGGGAGTGACCGTGAGCATGACTGAGTGATGTAATCTGAGGTAAGACTCAGAGGAGCGTAGTTTTTCTATCTCTCTCTCCGTGTGTGTGTGTGTGTGTGTGTGTGTGTGTAGTCTGAGGTAAGAGTCTAGAGAGCCACACACTAAATAATGAACACAAGAGAGACAGTGAAGTCAAGTGCTGTTTCCTCCGGGTCACACACACACACACACACACACACACACACACACACACACACACACACACGTACACGTACACATTTGAACTTTCTCTCAGAGACATGCACACATGAATACACATTTTAGCTCTCAGAGGAACGATTCCTCTGAAACAAACGCGTACAAACACACACACACACACGCAAAAGTTTGTATCACTCTTCCAGGAAACAATCCCCCCTACACACACATGCGATACACACACACACACACACACACACACACACACACATACACATTTCTCTCACATAAACAGTTTTTCACATACCAATCTATGTTGTCGTCTGCTGTAAACTCAATGTCCTGCATCAAAGTCCAGATATGGCCGAGGGGGGTGGTGTAGTGATTGAACCCTGCCCAGAGTCCATAGCTGCTGCCGGAAATCTCCCCTTTTAATGTCACGATCGAGTCCTGTAATGCTCATGGTGACTGGATTCAGTTCAGCCTTGCCAGTTGTTTTTAAATCGATCTTTAGATTTTGTTCACGCTGCCAGGCTTCAAAACAATTCACAGCCCGCAATGTTTACTTTGGCTCTTCTCAATACAGTCCAGTTCTTTTGGACTGAACAGTTCAGTTTCATGTCCAAACACACACACATTGAAACCCAGACACACACACACACATACAGTACTCACACACACCGTCTTTACCCAGACACTTACACAAATTTGATTTGTGCTCTGTGCTGTGTTCCGCCTGAATGAGCGTTTTGCAATCTCAACTCATTCCCACTTTCTTTCTCGCTCTTTCCATTTAATTCTCTCTCTCTCTCATTCTATCTTTCTCTCTCTCTCTCTCTCTCTCTCTCTCTCTCTTTGTTTTTCTCTCTCTCTCCCTCTGATTCTGCTCTGTTCGGATCGGATCCATCACTGCCATGGCAAAGACACCTTCATTCATTCTGACACTTTGATTGCTACCGTGTCACTTGAGGCGGTGTCCGCCATCGTCGGATTTGAAAACACCCCTTCCCTAGTGGGGTTCATAAATTATAGAGGCTCTTTAGCGCTCTTTAGCGGCGCTGCACCAGACATCAATGCATCTGTCCGTCAACAGTAAAAAGGGAATAGTGCTCAAAAACCCTGTGCGCCTTACAGATGAATTTTCCGGAATTCTCCGGATGACTGGAGAGAGAAAGAGAGGAGGAGGAGGTGGAGGAGCAGGAGGAAGAGGAGGAGGAGGACGTGGGCAAATATGTTTCACTGGAGTTCTAAAACAGAAAAATGGCCTTTGGTAAAATAAGAGAGAGAGGGAAGGAGGGAGGGAGGGAGAGGGGGAGAGAGCAAAAATGACTACAATGGGAATAAAGCTAGAGGAGAAAAAAAGCTTTCCCAAATATAAGAGAGGAGTGAGTGAGTGAGAGTGAGTGAGTGAATTAGTGAGTGAGTGAGGGAGTGAGTAACACAAGATGGAGATGTGAAGTAGAGTGACACAGAGAATAAGAGCTAAGAGAACAAAGCCATTAAGAAAGAAACTGTGAGAGGGAAAGAGAGAGATGAATAAATGAATGGGATGAACAGAGGAACGACATAGCTGTTGAGGCAGAAGAGGAGCAGATGAAGTGGGTGCAGACTTAACAAGACATGACGTACGAGAACTTGAGGACAGGATGCAGTGGGCTGAGTTCAACACAACAAAGGTTTCATTGTCTGTTCATACAGTACTTATACAGTGTGTGTGTGTGTGTGTGTGTGTGTGTGTGTGTGTGTTTGTGTGTGTGGGTTTGTGTGCATGTGCATGTGCATACAAATGTGTGGGTGTTCTCACACACAACTCTGAACCGACCAAGGTGAAAGGGAAGTCTTGAGGTGCAGTTGGAGGAGTCCCCTATCCCACAATCCCCTTCTGGGGAGAATTAATGCTGAGTCACCCCATAATCCCATCTCACAGCCACCACCGTAGGGAGTAATAAACCATAAATATGTTAACTCTTTTTTTTTCCGAATAATCTCAATAAGGGTCAGACAACAATGAAGGCAAAAAACGCATCCCTTCCTGTTGAAATGCAAACACACTAAAAGGAGGACTTCAGGGTGACACTATTTTGTGAAGTTTGAAGGCTCCCTCCCTGGAAATATCAAGAGCTTCAGACTGAGGGATAAGCCTGCCTGTTTATTTAAACTACAGGCCCGGATAAATAGAAGCGCTTTGCCTTATTCAAAGAGAAAGGAGGAATGTGAGATAAATATGAGAGAATGAGAAATGGAGTGAGAGAGTGATAGAAAGAGAGAGAGTGTGTGTGTGTGTGTGTGTGTGTGTGTGTGTGTGTGTGTGTGTGTGTGTGTGTGTGTGTGTGTGTGTGTGTGTGTGTCTTAATGTGCCCGGCTCAGAGTTAGGATTCTCTCATCTTTCAGCGTTCTTTTTCCTTTTGCTCGTTTTCTTTATGCACCTACTTCAAAGCATGTCTGGTGTGGACAGATATACAACACAGCAGAGTGAGTATTTGTATCAGTGTGTGTGTGTGTGTGTGTGAGAGAGATAGGGGGCAATAGAAATGCACAAATAGAGAAAAGAGACGTTTGTGTGTAGCTGTGTGCTTCTATGATAGAGAGGGAACAGCAATTCAGAAGAGGTGTGTGTGTGTGTGTGTGTGTGTGTGTGTGTGTGTGTGTGTGTGTGTGTGTGTGTGTGTGTGTGTGTGTGTGTGTGTGTGTGTGTGTGTGTGTGTGTGTGTGTGTGTGTGTGTTTGTGTGTCCTTGATGCTGCAGTATAGACTCCTGAGTGTTTTCCTGTATTAAGTTAGATCCACTTATCGAGGCACCACAAGCAAAACTATCCGCATTCTTGACTGGTCAGCACACAATGGGCCATGATGAAGGAGGAACACATTTAAAAATATAACTGAAGCTGAGGTTGCCATGGGGCTGCATCAGGTACGGCATCCCATAATACCACACACAAATCCAAGTGACCACGAGTGCAAAGTCTGGCTCTGGCCCAGATTCAGATTTAGATTCAGATTTTATTTGTCACATACATACAATGCAGTGAAATGTTACAGTCGGCTCCATGCCAAGCAAAAACACACAAACTGACACAGAACAACCTATCAAAAACAGCTGTGGGGCAGCCGTGGCCTACTGGTTAGCGCTTCGGACTTGTAACGGGAGGGTTGCCAGTTCGAACCCCGACCAGTAGACCTGGCTAACATGCCCTTGAGCAAGGCACCTAACCCCTCACTGCTCCCCGAGCGCCGCTGTTGTTGCAGGCAGCTCACTGCGCCGGGATTAGTATGTGCTTCACCTCACTGTGTGTACACTGTGTGCTGAGTATGTTTCACTAATTCACGGATTGGGATAAATGCATTACTCACTATACTTAAAACAGTAACAGACAAGAAACAATACATTCAAGATGTCAGGGGGTTATTGCAGATAGGGTAGAAGTGGTATACTCTACAGGGGAACAGTGGTATACTCAATAAAAAGTGCCTAAACAGTGGCATTTAGGTACCGGACGGCTTGGGGAAAGAAACTCTTCCTGAGTCTCTCAGTCCTTGCCGCCAGTGTACAGTATCTGCTTCCTGAGCAAAGCAGAGAGAACAGACCATAGTCTGGGTGGCTGGGGTCTTTCAGTATTTTGGTGGTCTTGTCCTTACACCGCTTGGTATAGATGTCCCCTCGGTTAGGGAGTTGCCCCACTATGGTACGTTCCGCTGAACGCACCACTCTCTGCAGAGCCTTGCGGTTCTGCATGGTGGTGTTTCCATACCAAGTGGTGATGCACCCAGTCAGGATGCTCTCAATGGTGCTGGAGTAGAAGCTCTGCAGGACTGTTTTGGATGCTTTGAATTTCCTCAGCCTCCTTAGATGGTACAGTCTCTGCCTGGTTTTCCTTACCACGGTGTCCAGATGGGTAGACCATGTCAGATCTTCGACGGTCTGGACACCGAGGTATTTGAACGTATCCACCCTCTCCACAGGGGTCCCATTGATGGATGTGAGCAATGGCATCCTCAGTGGATCTATTGGGCCGGTATGCAAATTGTAGAGGGTCCAGGGTGTTGGGCAGTGAAGAGCAGATGTGGGCCTTGACCAGCTTCTCAAAACACTTCATCACCACAGAGGTGAGTGCAACTGGGCGATAGTCATTATGACAGGCTGGTCTAGGCTTCTTGGGTATGGGGATGATGGTAGACCTTTTAAAGCATGTGGGGATGATGGACTGTGCCAGGGACAGGTTGAATATAGCCGTGAACACTGGTGCCAATTGGTTGGCACAGACCTTGAGAACCCGCCCTGCTATCTCGTCTGGTCCTGCAGCCTGCCTGGTGTTCACTTGCTTTAAAGTCCATCCTCTGATGCCCCCTACCCTCATCTCTCTCTTCCACTCAGGAACCTAAATGATCCGCTCTCTATTGTCCTGTAAATTATGGACAAAAAAAATCCCTGTATAGATCTATTATTTAATTAAATTCCATTAGTTCAATTAAATTTGATTTGTGTAGCCCTGTAACATATGAATATTTCTCAAGGCATTCTACAGAGCCCAGCTTGAACTGGATCCCCCAGAGCAGGTACTGCGCCTGAACCCTCCAGGAAAAGCCTCTAAGCTGGGTGTCCGCTCATAAGATGGCAGCCTATCAGCACGGGGCCAGCCGGGGAGAGAGAGAGGAAGTCCTCCACCCGTCAGGATAAGTATATTAGCATGTTCAATGTCATCCGAGGAAGGGCCTTCAGGAGTGGGCAGGATATTGGCATGCTGAGCCATGGTTTGTGTATGAGAGGGTATGTGGGGTAGGCATAGAATGTTCTCAGCCTGCATGGCAAGTTTCCAAAACCTGAGAAATACAGCACCTCGCGCTGTGAGAATACTAAAGTACGTCTGTGTGTGTATGAGGGTCTGTGTGCATGAGGGTGAGAGAATGTTAAAGTATGTCTGTGTGTATGAGGGTGAGAGAATGTTAAAATACGTCTGTGTGTATGAGGGTGAGAGAATGTTAAAATACGTCTGTGTGTATGAGGGTGAGAGAATGTTAAAGTATGTCTGTGTGTATGAGGGTGAGAGAATGTTAAAATAGGTCTGTGTGTATGAGGGTGAGAGAATGTTAAAGTATGTCTGTGTGTATGAGGGTGAGAGAATGTTAAAATACGTCTGTGTGTATGAGGGTGAGAGAATGTTAAAATACGTCTGTGTGTATGAGGGTGAGAGAATGTTAAAGTACATCTGTACTGTATTGTAACGATTTGATAGCGACACACACAGTCCAATCAAAAGGTTTATTAGCTGAGCACGAGAGCAGGGACACAGACACAGAACACAATGCACACGGAGCAGGTCAAGTACACACACACACTACACATACAGGGAAGGACGCAGCCCCCCACACAAACAGGACCACACACGAGGGAGAACCAAAAGGGAAACATGTCACAATAAAGACGCTAACTTTAGACTTATAACTTAGGAGAAATACAGACATAAACCCCCAAATGTTGGCCCCCGTATCCCAGCATGCCCTGCGTGGGAGAACGCTACGCAATGTCTTGTGCGCCGACTTTACAGTATGTATGTAGGGGTGAAATGAAAAGGGAAAACTGTGAAAAATATGTCTGTTATTGATTTATTAAAAAAGAACTTTAACAGACAATGCACTGAGGGGCTTTCAATACTGTACAGAGACAGTTCCGTACTGTATTTTGTTTTGAGTTGAAAAATGAATGAAATGAAAATGAAATGAAAATGAAATGAAAAAAGTGTGTGTGTGTGTGTGTGTGTGTGTGTGTGTGTGAGGGACAAAAAACAAAAACATGATTCAAACAATACGGAATTGTTTATGTTATTGTTGGGTGAAACATGTTTGTGTGTTTGCATGAGTGTGTGTTCATTTCCCAGTGTGGAGAACCTGGAGCTTTACTTGTCACAACAATACCACAGAGAGATCAATTATGGAAACAAGGCTCTTGGAACAAAACTTCTCTCTCTCTCTCTCTCTCTTTCTCCCTCTCTACAGTACCTTTATCTCAGTCCATCCTGGGACTTTCTAAATAGAGCTTATTGCCTTTATTGTCATTTACTTTTGAACTTCCCTTTCCCTTTATCTTTTATTTAATGGCTTTTTGTCTTTATGTTTGGAAGAGGCATGTTTATTTCACTTTTGTATTAAATCTGTGCGAGTCTGTGTTTGTGTGTGTGTGTGTGTGTGTGTGTGTGTGTGTGTGTGTGTGTGTGTGCCCCTCATCGTTAAACATTCCAAGTGGAGCTCTGATGTCACACTGGAGCCAAGAGGGCCTGTTGCTGGCTGCTGGGGATAGAGGGTAATGGTTGCCCCTGGCGATGATTGCTGCGGAGACCAGAGACCTCCTGACCGCTGAAGGCCTCGGGCCTGTGATTTCAGGGAAGCGCCGTCATAATCACTCGCCTAATTGCCACTCTCTCTCAATCTAACTTTCTCTCTCTCTAACTCTCTCTCTATCTATCTCTCACTTGAATGTCTTTTCTGGCTCTCTCTAGCTCTCTCTTGCTCTCTCATTCAATCTCTCTTTTCTTCACGCATTTTTTCTTTCACTCTATCATTTTCTCTCTCACACATACGCACACACTCTACCTCTTTTTCTTACTAATTTTTACTTTCTTTCTCTCTCTCTCTCTCTCACTCACACACACACACACACACACACACAGCCTGTTATCTCCACCTGAGGCCTGTAATCAGTATTCTTCTGCTCCGTTGATAAAGAGCATCATTATCTGTCGCTGACCGAGCAACAGTGTTTTGTTGAGTAAAGCGCTTCACTGTTTATTTTAATGCCGGCAATTATCTCTCATCAGGTCTGTGTGTTTGTGTGTAAATACGCCAGTCGAGAGAGCACCTGCGTTTCAGCAGGGGACACTAACACTAATAACACACTAATCTACACTACTACCAACATCATCATCATCACCTTCATCACCATCAATATCCATCGTCATCATCATCACCACTACTGTCATCATTATCATCATCATTACACCTTGATCTTAATCATCATCCTCATCTTCATCATCATCATCATCAACAGCAGTATTATTGTCATTGTCATCTTCATCACCACTACCATCATCACCATCACCATCATAATGACCCTCATCATCTGCCAGCAGCTCAGTCACCATTAAATCCTCAAAGTCAAAGCAAACTGAATAATCAAATTTGTTTTCATCACTGATGCTACCATCACTGCTTGAAACTGACAGCACTACTGACATTTCCATAATCATCATCAACAACAACAAAAAACACATTAACATGCTCAGCATCGCATACATGGGCAGAATAATTGACTTCATCGCTGTCACATCATCATCCTCACTTCCCGCCTAACACAGTCTTCATCACTAACACACCAGGCTCAACTGAACCAGACTGACATGTTAGAGTTTGTCATAAAGTTGGTTCCAAATGTTGTCGTCTATTACCCTATACACAATTCATGGGAGGATCCAGGGGAAAGTGGGAGTTTAGCGTAAAAAGATGGGAGGGGAAGAGTAAAGAGCGCCTAATTATGTATTCTGCGGTATGTACTAAAGCCACATTAACACATAGCCAGGTATTTAGAGAAACAAATATTTTCCCCCCTCCGTTTTCAATAATAACATCATGCACACAACATTGTTTTCAAAAAACTTGTCATTTACATCAACCCGCATAAATACGCTGTTGAGCGCCATAATAACTATGCCAAACCTATGGGTGGCAGTGTAGGGAAAGGAATAAAGCCATGCTGGCCAATCAAAATCCCAGTAAAAATCCTCAGAATCGACACCAACGACTAACACGAGCAACTTCCGGTTCCTTTCACAACAGCAAACATGGCGCAAGGTTCGTTTGTATGGACAGATAGCGAAGTAGAGTTACTCCTTCGTGTAGTGTTAATTTTGCACAAAAGTAAAAATGAGTAGCACCTTAACAGCATCCATGATAATCCTGATCAGTAGCCAAAGAAACTGTAAACATGATGTTAAGGATTTTCTGGTGCATAATGTGACGTTTAAGAAGCTAAAACGCCGTTTATCCCTGTTGACACGGCAGCACATAACCGGCGTTATCAGAAATCTCCACTTTGGCCGGAGGTTTTAGAATTAATCGTTTTCTGTGATAAAAACAGTGTTTTGGTGTAAACGAGAGGCCAAACCACAGGGAAATATCTGTGTTTTCCCTTCGTGTAAACGGGGTCTAAGACTGCTCCTGAAAGCGCACGTCTATTCTGCGCCTAAATACGTCCGCCTTGTAAAAGCAGGTGTTAATCCAAATTGCAGTTCAATGCGTCAATAAGAGAACCTTTCAAAGACAACAGAATCGCTATTTAGAGCACCAGTTTTTGTGGTGAAAGTATTTGTACTACCAAAAGCAACCTTAACTTTCGCTGGCCTTTCAAATGTCTTACTTTCACTTTCACGTCATTCACTTAAACCTTCCTACTTGCTAGATTTGACCAATCTTCCATAGCCTACGTGCACAAGTAGTTTGAGTAAAACTACTGATCTTCATTATCTCCCTGCTTGTTTACATCTTATCATGTATGGTATTATTTCATGATCCTAAACGTTTGATTCTTTTTAATGTTGTCATCAGTTAACTTCATTCAACTGCGCTTGTATGTCGGCGCTGCCATTCAGTTGTGGACGTTCGTAAATTGCGTTTATGGGCAGAGAAAGGCAGAGAAAGGCGCAGTTTACACTAAGGATTGAACGATTGATAAAAACGACGGAAACTTGGGTCTGACAGCGTTCGCAATCTGCGGTGTGTCCATGACGCTGATAACACTACGTTCGCAAATGTACGTACATCTGGCCTGTGACCTCTTATTTGGCAACTGCTGTGGATGAAACAGAGGAATGGTAGTGAGACTGAGTTAATATCAGAGATTCACACACACACAGACACACACCCACACAAAATCACACCCACACACATGTTGAAAAAATTGTTCACTTTTTCTCTCTCTGTTCAAATAGCAATGCACACACACACACACAGAGAGAGAGAGAGAGAGAGATACTTGCAGTGTAGTGTAGCCTCTAGGCCAATCCTGAACACCACTGCAATCTTGTATCTGCAATAAAATCATATTAGAGTTTGTAAAAAATTAGTCCCATACTGTACACACACATACTGTACAGTCCAAAACCACACATCCCCTCCTGATAGTCATACACTGTCTCACTCTATGTTCAAATTCAGTTACACACACACATATATATTTGCACAGTAGAGAGTGTGTATAGACCATTCCCCCCACTGTACAGCTATCTGTATAGCTAAAAACGCTATTAGAGTTCCTAATCGTTTGTCCACAGGGTGAAGAGAGACACACTCATTACCCGTGTAGGAATGAAAATGAAGCTCTTGAGTAAAATCTCACATTCTGTAGCTGACGGCAAGAGAGACCTCACACACACACACACACACACACACACACACACAGCTCCCATCATATCTCTCTATTATACACTTTTAATGAAAGTGAACCACAGCACTGTGTGTTTAAGACTGCTGTAGGATTTCACACACACACACACACACACACACACACACACACACACACACACACATAATATCAGCTCTGCACAGGAGAGAGAGTGGGAGTAAATCATCTCTCTTCCTCTTTTTTCTTTTATTAAAAACCAGTTTAATTTTCATGTTTTATTCTTTCTTTGGAGGGGGATTGTAAAATATTGATGAATATGATAGTTTTGGCTTTTGTATTGTTTTCTTTTTGAAATATTAAAATACTTGCTTAGATTCCATTATGAATGAATATTTTTCTGAAGTTTCTGAGTTCATGCACTGCAGCTGAAGGAATACTTTTACCCCTCCTTGGTACTAGGGCTGCCAACTTTTGTTTTCAGCTTGGAGTGAGATTTGTGACTGGGGAATGTGCAAAACACACTTAGTTATATCATTGCTTAGTTGAATATTTCTATTGTGATGTGTTCTTTAGAACGTCAATTATTTTTCAGATAATTGCACACCTACGAAGTAGTTCCAGTTTTTTGGCTGCATTAGGCTTGTATATCAATTTGCCAAACTCCTTCCGAAGCTTAAATGAACTGTCACATTGCAACAGGGCTACAAATTAGTTATCTGACAGATGTTCAGAGCATAGCAACTTTGTTAACATATGACTGAGATGACATTTAGCTCAACTGCACTACAGCAGGCAAAGTAAAACAGTGAAAGCTAAGGTTCAACAGAATCCTGGGATATGCCCACTTGACTAGCCTAGAAATCTAGATGTGCCCCTAGCGGCATTTGCTGCCAGGGCTAGTCTAGCAACTCTCCGTTGGCTTGTGAGCTACAGAAATCGAAACTCAATCAGGCCATTGAAATCGTATAGAGTCGTTAGGTGGGCTTAACATAATGATTGATGGCAGAGTTGCAACGGTTTGGCTTGAATTCCCTGCTACTTGAAAACAAATAAGATGGATGTTGCTGTTGGCGAACAGTGTGACACGAGTTAAGCTTTCATTAAGTTGGCAAACGTTTGAACTAGCCAACTAGCTTCCCATGGTGGGAAACGCATGGGACTCATAGTGCTGCCGCTGTCCTATTGCGTGCAGAGGGAATTTGAAAGACAACTGATTATCCCGCCCCTCGGACTGAGCACTGCGAACGGTGAGTGCCCAGACCCTACATTTTAATGTGGGTCTGCTCGTCAGGCTACCACTTGACAATGAGAGAGATTAAGAGGCCGTTTACACGACACCGCCGGGTGGATTTTCTCTTACCGCTTTCACACCTTTAACGACTCCGGCAAGAAAAAACCTCGCGTGTACACACAGAGTGTAACCGGCTAAATGTGCTGTAGTGATTATGCCAGACCAGTCGATGGGTAGCTGTGCAGAAGCTTCACAATAATTTCATGCGTGAATCGGCGAAGAAAACATTGTTGAAACAGTTTGTTAAGCCAGAGAATGTCCAATAAGTGCTCTGGTTAAGCAGTCGCGATGAAATAAGGAGACTACAGACAATTCGGGTTTTCAATTCAACTGTTAAACTAATAAAGTTCATTTTCAAGGTATGTGACTGCTATGTGAAATTTCAAATGCTTAGCCTAACGATTGCATTAGGTCTGAGCACCACTGGAAAACACTAACATGCAGTAAGCTAATGTTTAACTAACTTAGCCACTAAAGGCTGATAGGCTACATTGTGCAATATAAATCATGACCGGGAAAGAAAAACATTTTAATATGATAAATAAATGGTTTGGTTTGTTTTGACAAGCAACATGTCAGGTTGTGTCGAGTGCCGTGGCTGAGTTGAGAGGTGCGGCTATGTCGTCATAAAGTTGCCAGCTTCGCACCTACAGGCGTCTACACGGCTAAAGTTAGCCGGCGGTTTCAAAAGTTCCCACTTCGGAAGCCGGTTTCAAAAGCTATCGGTTTCAGTCTCCTAAACTGCCGGCGTCGTGTACATGCAAGGCGTAACTGTTAACAAAACCTCACCGGTTTCACAAAAACCGGCGTCGTGTGCACGGCCCCTAAATTAACGACTTGCCTTTGGCCATGCCAACCATCCATTTAGAACTAGTAGCAACAGTTTGTCCTGCATGTTGAGAAATGTGTTGATATGTGGCTGAAAGAAGTAGTTCTGATGAAGTAGATTCTGATGAACCGCTTTGAAACATTACTATTTTACTCACTATTTTACGTACTTAATGGTTATTACACATTCTAAATAATGCATGACGATGGGAAATTCAACCAAGCAGTGGAATAAAAGCGGGATAATGGACTCCACAGTGTTCTGTTATCAGAAAAATAAAGCACTACACATTACCACCTCGAATGGGCATTATTTTTCTGAAAACCGAAAGCCGTGTTGTCCATTATTCCTTACTTAGTGTGTAAAGTCACTAATGGTAGAGATTTTTGGAAATTTCGGCAGTTGCACATTTCATACGACAATAAATCATTTCACAAAATGGTGTTCATCCTCTTCTCTGTCATCAAACTCTTTATTTTAAACATAGTCTAAACCTGCTGTCAAAACAGCTGTTAGTGTTGTCCTTTGATCTGTAAAAACATGTTATTAAATTATGTTTACTGATGGTGATGGTGCAAATGAGTAAGTCCAACAGTGCAACAGTGCAAGAATAAAGTCTATATGTCTATATATATAAAAAAGGTATAAGTGTGGCCACAGTTCGGCTGTGGCATGGAGGGAGGGGTTATGCGAATGTAGCGGGACCAGGTTACCAATTAGGATTTGAAGTGTCGACTACGCCACCCAGGGGACATAGGTCACCCTTAGGAAAAGATGGATAAATAAACTGGATAGCCTAAACAAAGGATACCAGAACATAAAGCACACAGGTTCGTGCAAGGATGAAGCAGAGACAGGATTCTATGACAATAATAAATATTTTCTTTATTTTTCCTCTCAAAGTCAAGTTACAATACAGTAAAAGCGTGCAAAGCACTCAGATGGAAATGGGGCAGCCACACACTCAGAACTGGTTTGGTTAGAGAAGGCCTACTGGTTCTTTGGATATAGGAAAACACACATAAACTAGGAGGGAGGGCTTACCGCAGGGAGGCGATCTGGAAGAGGGGTCAAAGAGACCACACGTGAACACGGCACACCAAGGTGACACTACACTGCACTGACGGTGAGACACACAGATTCCCTACCACCAGGGGCCCAGCCTCCCTGCCGCGAGCCTCCACTCCTGAAACAAAAGAAAAGGGGTAAGACACAGCAAAACCCACACCGGTTATACAGCATATGGCCCAGGCCTCTATGGCCGATAGATGTCCCCTTCCGTCTGATTAGGCGGTTATAAAACAAAAGTGGGATTTACACAGACAGATACACTCAGCACAGCAAACCAATACACCCTCAAACAGGCACAGCAAGGCACGTTTCGAAAGAAAGCACTACAAATACCCAGGCAGACGAAACGGTGTTAGGCGCCACGACATGGGGAGGAACATGCCACCAATGGGGTTTCCCAAAAAGGACAAAGAAAATACAGAGACAAAACAAAACTAAATATATGACACACACAAGATGAGGAAACTACACAAACCCAAACAAAACTAAATATATGACACACAAGATGAGGAAACTACACAAACCCAAACAAAACTAAATATATTACACACAAGATGAGGAAACTACACAAACCCAAACAAAACTAAATATATGACACACACAAGATGAGGAAACTACACAAACCCAAACAAAACTAACCAACTAACCACATGCACACACGACCACATACACATACACATGCACCCCACAATTACGCATGCACACACACACACCCAGTCAATCAATGGCACCACACAATCACGCATGCAGACCCTTTACCACGCTGAGGATCTGGGCACGCGGGAAGGACGCAGATCAAAAGGTAGTTGTATTATAGCTCACGCAACCGGGGATTCACAGGGACTTCCTCGCAACGGGGAGGGGGCGTACAGTCAACCTAAGCAGCCGATATGAAAAGGCAGAAACCTCCTAGCCTCCGGCCTGCAACACTCCGGTTGCTCTCAAGGGGAAGGACAGCAAAAGCACCGCCAATGATGCTATTAAGCACAACGCCAACAACTGCACCCTTTGCAGTCAAGAGACGAATATCCACAGGCTCCAGCTCGCCGAAGAAACCCGCATTGAACACCGACACACGGTAAACAATCCAACAAAACTCTGCCGCTGCCGTGGCAGTACCAGCGCCATACTTTTTAAAGAAACACCGGAGCCCTTAATTGGTACACTGAGTGTCGCATCTAGTGACGTCAGTCAGGTGTGACAATACGGCCACTGGGTCTTAAAGGCACAGACGCCTCAACTCCCATCCACTACACATATGTGCTAATATAGCATGCAAACAGTGAGGCAGAAAGACAGTGGTAAGTGGACAGACAGTATCCAAACATGGAGGTGGTGAAGAGGCAGACAGACTATGCAGAGAAGTCTATCTCTCCTCTTCCCTTAAGTGAAGCATTGAACAGTTCAATGGCCCTGGGGACAAATGACTTCCCTCAGTCTGTCTGTTGTGCAAGGCAGTAAGCTTAAGTCTCCAGCTGATCAGGCTCTTCTGCTTAACAATAGTGCTGTGGAGTGGGTGACACTCATTGTCCAAGATGTTGATCAGTTTGTTCAGGGTCCTTTTGTCAGATATTGAAGTGATGCACTCCAGTTCAGCTCCCACTGCAGATCCAGCTTTCCTTACCAGCCTGTCAATTCGCCCCGCATCCTTCTTCTTTGTGCTTCCTCCCCAGCATATCACAGCATAGAAGAGGACGCTGGCAACAACAGACTGGTAGAACATCCTGAGGAGCTTGCTGCACACATTGAAGGACCGCAGCCTCCTCAGGAAGTACAGCCTGCTCTGCCCTTTCCTGTAGAGTGCGCCAGTGTTGGCTGACCAGTCCAGTTTATTGTCCAGGTGGAGACTCAGATACTTGTAGGTGCTTACCACCTCCACATTCATACGCGTAGATTACGGGGGGGATATGTCCCCACCACTATTTATAATTTGAATTTTGTCCCCACCACTTCTAAAAATGTGCAAACCAATTGCGACCGAAAAAATCCCAACATACCAAAATCATCGAAGTCTAAAACCATGATAGGCGGCGACAATGACATCCTCACAGCATGCACACCTGCCTGGATATGTGTGGATCGAGTGTTGCGCGATTAAGGTTTTTTAACATCCGCACCCACCCGACTCTCCAGTCATTTAATGCCAGCTAGAATTGACTGTAGCTTGGAATGCAATCGGTTGCCATAGTAGGCTATCCTAAAATCCAGCGATAAAACAAAGCATGAACTCATGAGCGTCGGCCTGCCCTACAGTATATGTATATCCTCTGATTGTAATGTTTACAGATAGGCTATCTAGGTGATATTTTTTTTGTATTTGGCCTGTTATAAAATAATGTAAGCCTATTGAACAATTTAAACACATTGTGAACCCCAAAGTTGGAGACATGCAAATTTAAAACCGGATTACTCTGGAATGGCTAACTGTACAGGGGAGTGCTTTAAACTTTAATTAAAACTTTAAACTTTAATTACACCTTTGTGTTCGGTAAGGTCTGCTGTTTATTCTGATATATGGTTTGTCATGTGTTGAGGGAAAGTTTGCGAAGCCAAGATGAATGGGTAGGGAGACGGGCACAGAAAATATGATTAAATTAAAGTTAGGCTACTTTTCTCGCGAACCGTTTACCACAACAACTAACCACCAACATTGTTTAAAAGCTGAGAAAAAGCTAGTTTGTGTGATACATGTGATGTCTGTGATGAATAGGCTACTTAGCAAGTAGTTCAGCAAATTTGGGTGGGACAGAAATACCTTTACAGAGCAGCAGATCTGGCCATATCGGCTCTGATGTACATTGATTTAAATGCATTATCGCTTCACTATCCCAACACGCGAACAAGAAAGAAAAGAAAAAAGAAACAAATGAGCTTATGTCGCGATTTCCGATAGGCCTAGGTCTAGAGAAAAGACAGCTATTGGTAACCTAACAAGTAGGATTTGCTTTGCCTACTCTGCTGTTTGGTTGTCCCAAACTTTGAGACGACCCATACTCACATTAAAGGGACACCAGGCAACGTTTTCGGATATGGTTAAATGACTCATTATGGGGCGAATGAAGGCTCTCTCACCGCCCTACTGCCTGTAGGAAGAATATCCCACTTGCAAGTTCGGTGTATCCCACCAAACGTAATCAAGCAGGATCAGTTTACAGCACAGAGGCAGGCTAACTAAACACTAGAGATTGTTGCAAACGGTGTATAATGGCAGAGCCAGCTAAGAAGCAAAAACCCTTGACAGAAGACGAAAGAAAAGGAAAAAGAGCTTCAGACCCGGCGAGGGGAGTTTCAGAGAAAAAGCATCAGGCTTGCCTGGTGTCCCTTTAACTGAATCTTATCAACCCGAACTGCGATGTTCCAAACAGAGTGACAGGATGCAATGCCTAATAATCTCACTGCCTACGGCATAACTGCTAACAGTGCGCCTAGGCCTACTGTTAAACACCTGAAAAATATTAAGCTGCTGTTTCTTTTTCATGACGAGCACTAGGCCTACGTTTGAATGATTTATGACTGAATGGAAGGTTGCGTTTTTAAGCGCCAGAACTGCTTATCACGTCGTGTGACAAATTTTACATCAATCATCATCTTCTAATGTATCCTTATGTTGAGATGTCTATTCTCTTTGCCCTAGGCTATCATTTGTGCGTGAAGCATTTTTCAATTAAGAGAGTACACAAGCTATTTTTATTGTTGTAATATTGAATGATTTCATGAATAAATTGTACGCACAGTGCGTAGGCTACAGGATTACGGCTGGCGGCACCACTGAACAAGGCCACCTCTGTTTTTCAAAGGGGAATCACGGCCAATGCAGGGGGCAACTCTTCTCTTCACACAAATTGTGTGAAGACATCTATCGCAAGAATGATTAAGCAACAGCAAAGAAAATGCAAGCTAACCAAAGTGCAGTCGGTTCTCCCGCCATGGTTTTGGAAATCACACATTTGCTGCATCTGAAGGCCCACGCATAATAAGGCCTAGGCCTATCACTCTACACGCCCCTGTTGCACGTCACATTAATAGCTGATCCTCCCTCATGGCTCCCCAAAATGCCGCATCATGTGAACAGATCAGCAGGCCTGCAAATTTTCACCTCGTTTTCAGATACACGTTGAGGCAAAAAGACGTCATCTCTTCCCGCAAATTTAGCGTGATCTTGTGTGAAAAGGCCTTTTGTTGAAGCATATCCTACAGTGGAAATTCTTCTTGTTTTAGTGTTTAGTTAATAAGAAAGCATTGTCTCTACCTCAATATGAACTGCAAAGGATAGCCTAGACTATAGGCATATTGTTTGTTTTTTTTGTCAGGTCGGGTCAGGTTCGGGTAGTTAATCAGTGCATATTTTTGAGGGTCGAGTGGGTGCAGATTGACTCTCCTGACGGGTCGGGTGGGTGCGGATGTTAAAAAACCTTAACCGGCGCAACACTACTGTTGAGCATATTGTAGGCTAATGCAGGGTTGAATGGATGAATAGCTTACATAAGGGTAGCCTACCCCGCACTTTTCCAACCACACTCAAGCTTATGGTTATTGTCCCCACCACTTCTAAAAACAAACTGATGCCCTTGTCCACATTGACCCCATCAATGGGGACTGGTAGCAGAGTGGGCTTAGACCTGCGGAAATCCACCACCATCTCCTTGGTCTTTGAAGTGTTGAGTTGAAGATGATTGAGTTTGCACCATTGCACAAAGTCCTCCACCAGGCTCCTGTACTCCTCCTCCTGCCCGTTCCTGATACACCCCACAATTGCAGTATCGTCAGAAAACTTCTGCATGTGGCATGACTCGGTGTTGTAGCAGAAATCAGATGTGTACAGGGTGAACAGGACTGGAAAGAGCATAGTTCCCTGTGGTGCTCCGGTGCTGCTGATCACAGTGTCAGAGAGACCGTTCTTCAGTCTGACGAACTGTGGTCGCTCGGTCAGGTAATCTGTAATCCAGGTTACCAGGTGAGCACCACACCCATCTGCAAGAGCTTGTCTCCCAGTCTGAGGGGTTGGATGGTGTTAAAAGCACTTGAGAAATCAAAGAACATGATTCTCACAGCACTTTTCCCCTTGTCTAGGTGAGAATGTGTCCTGTGTAGAAGATAAGTGAAGGCATCGTTCACGTCCACTTTCTCCTGGTATGCAAACTGTAACGGGTCTAGTGCATGGCGTACCTGGGGTCTTAGCATACCTAAGACCAGCCGCTCCATTGTCTTCCTCACATGTGATGTAAGAGCGACAGGTCTGTAGTCATTAAGCTCACTAGGGTGTGGCTTCTTAGGGACAGGGGTGAGACATGATGTCTTCATAGTTTTGGAACTTGTCCAAGGCGTAGACTCAAATTGAAGATGTGCTTCAGTGGCTCCCCCAGTTCAGCAGAACAGGT
>NC_063196.1:11715190-11717690 GCF_017589495.1 Alosa alosa
TTCTCTAGCCCGGTTGAAACCAGACCCTTCTCAGTCGTAACTGAGAGTGGGTCTGGGGAAGGAAGCCCATTTCCAAAGGGCGTTCCCAAACGGACGCCGATCAAAATGCCTCGGACGCAATAGGAGAGGCCAAAAACCAATCAGAGCAACGAAAGAGACAGAGTGACGGAAACACACAATTTGCAACACTGTCTGATGTAGGGAGAAGCAGGAAGAATTAACCACTTTTTAATTAAAGTAGGCTAATTTACAAAGACATCGTGCCACGCTAAAAGCTAATATTTTGTCACTAGCAATTTACATCTGCCCTCCGTCAAACACAATTGCATTTTCAGCTCTGAACAAAACCGTTCACGTTCAAATGAACATTTTGTTTCATTCGTCCTTTCTGGCTGACCGGGACATATAAAGCAGGAATGGGGGACAAGAGACTGAAACGTTCAAAGCAATTATGCCGGAATTGTTTCAAGGCAAACACTGAAGTGTAGCATTCAAGTTATGCTCGCATAGCACACCAATTCAAAAGTAGCCTATGTGTTTTCTGTCGGCTACGTGTCCAGCTACTGTTGGCCTATAAATAAACAGAATATCAAACCGTTTTCAGTAGCCTACCACTGTTGCAGATATCACATACTGTAGGTACCCCTTACATGTTTGCAGAGTGCGAATTACCCCACCATAATTGGGGGGTACTGCTCCTTCACTTTTGACCATCATGGTCCACTACCATATCAATCCCCACCATGATCGCCAAGTGCAACATGTGTTGTGCAACACACATACAAGGTCTAAACATGCGACAAACAGTAGGCTACAGAATATCTCATCATTGTTATATATCCTGTCGTCTCCCTGTGGCCTGCTCACGGCTTTCATCCTGTGCCTCTCCTGTCTGCTAAGCACCAGTTTCCTTAACACATATGAACAGTGTAGGCTATAAAACCTAACTGCGCCTACACTTTTAATGTAATTGTTTGTAGATCTTAGTGTTAATATTTCCTGCTTACTCTTTTAGCACCAAAAAAGTGCCTGATGTCTGTGTGCCCTTTCCTTTTCCTCATAGTGTCTCTTTGAATAAAATAAAATCCTGGTTTCATTAAGATAGTATCAGAGTTATCAGATGAAACTACATTTATCAAACTAAACATTTGAAATAATAGCATGTAAAAACAATACCAATCAATTAAAAACAAATTCAAATACTAGCACATGCTATTTAGCCTAAGCTACTTTTAGTCTTTTAGTCTTTTTATGTTTTCACAGGTTTCACTGATGTTATGTAGGCTTAGCTACCAGACCCTCTTGTGCATAGGCCTACCGGTAATATAAAAACACAGGATCTGTGCCAAACTAATTTCAAAAGGGCACAATAATGTATTCAAGATAAAATGAGGATGGACACCTATGGAGTTCATCTCCTTGGAAATGACAATCGATTTTACCTCACCACAATGTAAAGCTTGATTTAAATAGAGAATTAGCCTATCTTGCTAACTAACCTTGGTAGCACTAACTAACCAAGGTCCACTTTACTAGCCTCAGTGGGTAAGTAGCCAGTAATTCAATGTATGAAGACGTGACATGAGCTATGTAAGAACAAGTTCAGCAAACAGTTGTAGTGTGCACATCCCACCCTCTGGCAGGTGCAGGACAAAAGAAAACTATACTCATTTGAAAAAATATAATGTCCGTAACACTGCTATTGACTCCCAATTATGTATTGCAACGTTTCGACCCTGCTGGGTCTTCTTCAGGCATTTGACTATGTAAGAACAAAACATGTTTATAAATGAAGGTTGTAAAATATCACATTTTCAACAAGCTAGACGTCAGCTATCAACTTACATTTACCCATGCACGTCAGCAGCAAACCGAATTTAGCCTGGAGGAATTTACCTAGCGTTTTGTGACACTTGCTTGAGAAAGTCGTTCTCCATCTCAGTTGCTTCTAGCGCCACGGTGTTTAAAAATGGTATGGTCCACAATAGGGGTGTCTGAAATCGCTTTACATTAAAATGTTATTACAGTGAAAATAGGAGTTGACTTGTATTGTAACGGTAATGATATATCACAATATCAGAAAAATTATCTGACCTCCACAACTGATATTTCTGTCTCTTTGTAATTCTGTAATTCGAACTATGCATGTTTGTACAATGTTGCATATTCCAATATTAGGAAGCAGTTAAGAAACTTCTAACTCCCTGTCTTAAACCAACGTGATAGCAGTTTCAAACAAGCGGCAGCAGCCATCGTTGATGTTTTTTTAAACCCCGGCTTCTTCAACA
Source organism: Alosa alosa (assembly GCF_017589495.1). NCBI lineage: Eukaryota > Metazoa > Chordata > Actinopteri > Clupeiformes > Clupeidae > Alosa > Alosa alosa. The sequence goes on from NC_063196.1 coordinate 11,717,479, forward strand.
GGGTGCGCTATTGTCATTGTGTAAAGCCTGTCTCAAGGGTTCTGATTGGTGCCTAGATCTAGGAAAATTGGAAATGGGCTAGAATGGGTTCTTGGCCAGACGGACTTTCAGAGCGAATCTCGAATTTGCCTGAAGTACGTCTGGGTTTTTCCCAGGCTACATCTTCTCCATATCACCATCTATCACCAATAGATACTTGCAATACCATACAC
>NC_063196.1:11722690-11795190 GCF_017589495.1 Alosa alosa
AGAGAGAGAGAGGGAGAGAGAGAGAGAGAGAGAGAAATAAACAAACAAACAAATTGATTGGGAAGCTTTTGTGGTTCCATAATAAATTGTGCTGTACAAATTGAGTGTACAGTTCGGTTTGTCCACAGCCATTTCTTTACCTGTTTTGAGATTGTTTCTGTATTCTACTAATGGAATGATGTTTCATAACCCCCCCACACACACACACACACACACACACAAATGGAGAAAAACACATGCATACACTTATGAATATTCACCTGTTTTTTATTTTGCTGTGACATGACAGCCAGGTGCTTGGGGCTCTGTGGTGTAGCCGCTGATAGGAATTTTATCGCATTTTACGAGTGACTCGCACAGCTACGATCGGCAAAAAGGTACGCTCGGGATAAATCCACTGGAGGCAAGTTTCTAATTAGAGCTATCCTCACATAACTTTTAGCCCTAATACTTTCAGGTCGAAGGGAATAAATGAGGATTGACATGCGCATAAGCATTTAAAAAAACCGCCTGAGAGGAATCGCACCTTATTTTTTTTCAGGAGATATTTCATGGTCTATTTCCCAGTTGCCTGAGTCACCCGAAAGATGTTTTGAAGTCGAGCGTTGATCCTCTTTTTCAGAAAGCCCTCCCGACCGAGGGAGTGGAGATCTCAGACGCTTTCATGTCGACTGAGAGACACAGCGTATCATTAAAACTTCATCTTCATGAACAACATTACAAGCACTTACCACTAAATCCAATTACTCAAATAGATAGGCAGCTTCTTGTCTGTCTTCTGAGTGAGCTACATTTAAGAACTTACAGCGCTGATGTCTCCTGGAGCCTGGAGGGGGTGAATGACAGCTCTCACAGTCATTTTGTATGAATTTAAATGCTATTCTCACATGATCCTTAGACTTGGATTGTATTTTTTAATAAAGATTCTTTACTCAATGATACTTTAGATCAGATACACTATCTGGACAAAAGTAGTGAGGCACTTATCACTAAAATCGTGTGCTTCATTCAGACCAATAGCCACATATATAATAGCCTTTATATTTCCCCAGTTAGGCCCATGCTGGAGGAAGGGATCGACGGGTGGCAGATGTGCACCCTTGAATTTCCCCTTGGGGATCAATAAAGTATCTATCTATCTATCTATCTATCTATCTATGTATCAATCTATCTATGTATCTATCTATCTATGTATCTATCAATCTATCTATCTACTATCTATCTATCTATCTATCTATCACCCTTTTGCTTTGTTTCTTTGGTTTGCCTTCTCTTGCATAACAACACCTCATGCATTCATTCACTCACTTACATACTGACTACTGATTACTCACACTGACACGTTTTCTTTAAACTTATGCATTGCTTTTTGTGTGTGTGTGTGTGTGTGTGTGTGTGTGTGTGTGTGTGTGTGTGTGTGTGTGTGTGTGTGTGTGTCCCAAAAGATCTCATTTCAGCACCATGGACAGGGTCAACCAGTGTGTGTGTGTGTGTTTGTTTGTGTGCATGTGTAGGAGATACATCAGAGTGTGTGTGTGTGTGTGTGTGTGTGTGTGTGTGTGTGTGTGTGTGTGTGTGTGTGCGTGTCCCACAAGATCTCATTTCAGCACCATGGACAGGGTCAACCAGTCAGCCTTACCACTGTTCTTTTAGCGAGCACTCAAACCCACCCACAGACCTGAAGGTGAGTCTTCCTCCTGAACCATGACAGGCAGCTGCAGTGAGCTAGCTGGCCCTTGCAGCCATGATCACAGGATTGGAGGTCATCCTTAAGGGGTCGGATTGCCTTGACTCTGTCTCACTGTTTTGGCTTCTCAGTGTTATTGGTTTTGCACAGACACACATATACTCTCTCTCTCTCTTTCACACACACACACACACACACACACACACACACACACACACACACACACACACACACACACACACACACACACATTTACTACCTCACAAAACTCATAAACACATACAAATCACATACTCATTCAAATGTAAACACATTCACATGCACGCACGCACTAACTCAGGCTCACAAAACTCATAAACACAAAAAATCACATACACATCCATATGTAGACACACTCTCTCACACACACACACAGAGAAACACACTCGCACATTCACAACCTCAGACTCACACAAAAATCCCATTGGGGCCAGAACATCCCGGCTGAGAAACAGTTTCTTACTAGAAGCGGTTGGACTTAGTAGCACTGGACTTTTTATGCCTGGTTAATATCAGCATGTACAATATTATGGTTATGGTTATGGTTATGGGATTTGGCAGACGCTTTTGTCCAAAGCGACACACAAATACAAAAAATACAAAAAAAAAAAAATTATATATTTTTTGGGCTTTATGCCTTTAATGATAGGACAGTGGAGAGTGACAGGAAGCGAATGGGAGAGAGAGCAGGGGTGGGATCCGGAAAGGACCACAGGGCGGGAATCGAACCCGGGTCACCGGCGTACGGTGCCCCAGCCAGTTGCGCCACAGCTGGGGCCATATATTTAAAACTTAACAGGGAACAGATTAGAATGTTGGTCAAACTATAATAAGGAGAATAGCAATATTAGCTGAATATTTATATTATGTTCATGAACCTACTGTAGCACTTTTATTCCATAGCTTCACTTTTAGATTTAGGTAAGTTGCATTTCTTGCTGTTTCTAACAGGACCTCAGCACCTAGTTTCCTTTCCTTCACATGTGCTTCATGTTTTTGGGATGACAATAAACCCTCCTTGAATCCTTGAACACACACTCACATACACCCACACACACACCCACACACACACACTCCTGCTAGTCATCTGGAGGCTTTGAGAATTAGACCACCCACCCTGCCTGCCCACGACTGTCCAGTGGCCTCAGCCTCTGTCTGCTCTTACTCCTCTGGGCACTCAAATAGCCGTGTCTGTGTCTGCAACAGGAGCCGCTCATTCCGGTCCATTGCTGTGGAACTCCTCACAGAAGTGGAGGGGTTAATTTGGGTAGGGGACAACAAGATCATCTCTAATTGGGGTGGATTGCCTTGACTCTGTCTCACTGTTTCGGTTAGTGTTTCTGCTGCTGTGTACAGTAAGTTCTTGTATTTTGTTTTATTTCCAGGAACATGCGCTTTTTGTATACAATTTGATTGTTATGTGGTGGTGTCATGTGCCTTCTGTGTGTTTTTGTTTGCCATGTGCTTCTGACTCCACCCACGTACTTATATTAAATGTCAGTTGTCCTGCACTTGCGTCCAGTCTTATCATTACTCAGTGACATAAGTCTTCACCGTTTCCTGGACGCAGCAGAAAGCCCGCTCCCTATGGATGACTTAGACCAAGGGTCTCCAACCTCGTTTCCTCCGACAGCCGCTTTGACAAAAAAAAAAGAACATGGCCGAGTGCTACCAATGCTTTATGGGCTATTACTGTAGTAGTAGCATGCATTCACATACCTCATCTTCACCAAAAACAGCTGAATACACTTTAAATGCAGGAATTTTTCCTGCACTCTCAGTCCCATTTGGTGGTACCCTTTTATATTCCAGATGACAGAAAAAGACTCTTGCTTTTGCGAAATGAGATGAGATACAGTATTTGTACCCAACTGGTGGCACAAGCTGATGGGTTTGAATCACATTGAACACACCCACTGAAAAAGACAAGCACATCTAACCTGTAATTTCAGTACTTTTCATTTGAGTTGCCTGAGGATCCTGAAGATTATCTTTGACCTGTAGAAGAGGATTTATCTTTGAGGTCTGTATCAAGAGATCTAGAGAGTGTATGAAAAAATCCTGGGCTTTGATTTTCGTTAGCTTAACTGTGCATCAGCACTTATAAAATCAAAGACTGGATGTGAGGATTCACACTTTTAATTTTAAAATCATCCGACCACACAATAAAATATCTACATCAATAAAATGTATCAATTAAACATAAGAGAGGTTTGATACCTTAAGAGTTTGAATTATTTGCACCTGAGTAGGCATCGACTGTGCCCTTTACGTATCATTACTCAAGTAAAAATAAATAAAATGGTACCGCAAACTGAAGTGTTTGAAGCTACAGTCTGAGCTTTTTCATGTGGGCTACTTTTTTAACTGACATGATTAATTGACAAGACGCGGCTGAAAACTTTCCGAGGGAACGTCTCGCTCTACTTGGGTCTGTGCATAAATTAGCCTCAGCTGAAATGATGTACATTTTGTCTCCGCGCTCTTAGAGTTGTATTGATTCTAATTATGTTCTTTACCTCTCTGTCCTTTGTTAAGGGATTTTAAAATAGGGCTCTTAATGAGGCCCGGCTGACCAATCAGTGTTGAGCAGAGTGTGAGAGTGTGTGTGTGGAGGTTACACAGATCAGACCTTGGAGACTGAACACACACACACACACACACACACTCACAAGAGATCACAAGGGCATCAACCTGAAGCTGTCTAAGTAAAGTTATAAAGAAACTGGACATTTCATAGCTCTCTTTTTACTATGTCTGTGTGTATGTATGTGTGTGTGCTAGCATACGCAGGCAAATTATTGGAAATATACTGTATGATTTCACATGCTTGCATATGTATGTATTTGTGTTTGCGTCTGCTTGCGTGTACGTACTGTATGTGGCAGGCTTGTGCAAAATTCCAGAATTGAATTGAAACTGGCTCTTAAATTCCAATTCAATTATTTAATTTCACTTGCATTTCAATTGAGGCAGTAAACAGGTAGCAGAATTGCAATTCGAATTTTGCACAACCCTGGTATGTGGGTATGTGTGTGTATATGTGTGTATGTGTTTGCACCTGCTTGTGTGTATATGTGTGTACAGTATGTGTTTGCTCCTGCTTGCGGGTGAATTTCTGTGTGTGCACCTGCGTTGGAGTAAGTCTGTGTGTCCCCCAAGTAACCTGTATGTGATGGCACATCTCTGATGGACTGGACATGTATGACATGAGTGTGGATGTGTGTGTGTGCATTTCTAATGACATCGGTGTGTTCCACAAGTGATATGAGCATGATGGTGTATGTGTGTGTGGGTGTGTGTGTGTGTGTGTGTGTGTGTGTGTGTGGGGGTATGCATATGTGCATGTGTTTGTGTCTCCTTGTGTGTATGTATGTGTGTATGGGCCCTATTTTAGCTGTCTAAACACATAGTCTGTAGCGTGATGCGCATGAACTTGTAGGGCATGTCTGATTCCACATATGCTATTTTAACAGCACGAAAAAAATGATCGGGGGAAGGTTCAAAATGGTTGTTTTTACATTTTATGTTATGCTAGTATTTTAACTCGTACTGTAGGCAACAACAAAACAAAGTCTTGGTTATTTACTTTCACTATTGACTAACAAAGTAGCCTTGTTAACACCAGATAGTTTCTCAAATCTCAATTCAGATTGAGAGTGGGTCTGGAAAGACTTCATTGACTTGCCATTTCCAGGGGCGTAACCAGCAGTGAAAATAAACTTAAATTGGTGCAGCAATTGAATCTTTCTTGTAAACAAAGGTTTTAAATGCAGTTGTTTACTCAATTCCTCAATTACTGGAGCCATAGTGTTTGTATGTATATGTCCATCCCTGATGGAATAGGTGTATGTGTGTGTCAGTTGAGCAACATCAGTGTGACAGCTGTTTTGTCTAAAAGTACACATAATCATTTAGTTGCAGCTATATTTGCCGCTACAATTACAGTGTTGTGTTGACCGTTTTCACAAACGAGGAGCTGAGAACCTGCATTCCATGATTCACAGCTGAACTACGTTGTAGGCTACCGGAAATGCGACTGAACGAAAGAACGAACGATTCAGAACGAATCATCTTGGCGAACTGAATGACGCGAACTGTGTCATGAGAACGAACGACAAAATCCACCTCTATTTGTGATGCAGTGTGCGTGACTCCCACGAGTAGCATCAGGGTGTGTGTGAATGTGTATGAACATGGTCATGTATGAATCCCACAAGTGACATCAGTGTGATGGTGTGCGTGTGTGCGTTAATGTATATGTGTATCTCTCAAAAAGTGTGTGAACACCATCAGTGTGATTGTGTGTGTGCATCCCTGATGGAATAGGTGAATGTGTGTGCCAGTTGAGCAACATCAGTGTGATAGTGTGAATGTTCATTCTGTATGTGTGCATATCTGATGCAGTGGGTGTGTGTGAATCTCGTCAGTGACAACGGTGTGTGTGTGTGTGTGAGTGCCTGTTTGTACATGTGTGTGCAGAACTCTGATTGAGTGGGCGTGTGTGAATCCCACGAGCGACATCAGCATTATGGTCTGTGTGTGTGTGTCCCACAAGTCACATCAACGTGATGATGTGTGTGTGTCTCCGTCTGTGTGTGTGTGTGTTTCTGCCTGTGTGTGTGTGTGTGTTTCGCAAGTGACGTGAGTGTGATGGTGTGTGTCTGACACCTCTGAGCCGCAGTAATGGGCCTGAACACATAATGAGACGGCAGACATAATATCCAGCATATTGAGCACGCTCACTGCTAATAGCCCCTTTAAGTGTAATAGATTCCGCCACTAATACGATCTAATGGAAGGGAAACTCTTTGCAAAAAAAAATTAACAGAATCGCCCGAGACTCCTCTCAAATTTGATGGAGTTTTTTTTTTTTGTTTAGCCTGTATGGGCTTGAAAGAATGCCTTTTAGTATATTGGATAATATTGTGTGTTGAGATGCAGAATGCTGTTACCACCACAGGACTAATTAAACAGATGCTTGGAAGGGCATACAAGACTCTATGACATGCCCAAATGTCAGAATAAAGCACAGGAGGAGGAGTTAAACTAGGCAGAAAAACTGTATTCTAGGCTTTGGTGCTATTTTGAAATGCTCATTCCCAACTTGTGTCATATCAATGTAATATGCCATCGAGTGATGTAATGACACAGAAATACAGCTGATTTGTATCTTTAAAGAATAGTCTGGTCTAAGATTGTAATGCAACCTTGGAACATTACATTTGGCTGACGCATTTTTAACCAAAGTGACTAGTAACATGGTTAACATACAGCATGCAGGTCAAACACCTGCTGCAGTAGTCTTCTTCCTGTGGACAAAAATGTGTCATTGTGAGGGACAGAGGTGGCCACTCCATATTTAGGGAGGTGCGCCACTGGATAAGGTGGTGTTGAGGGAAGGAGGTGGCAGGAGACAGCAGACAATTGGAGTCCAAACATGAAATGCAGGGTTCTTCAGTCGACAAACAAATATGTACCGTGCCACTAGGCACCAGGAACCTACTCTTTTTAGGCTCCCTGTCCAAACAAGGCAACCTTGTAACTTTGGATCTCACTCAATCCTTGCCTCACAGCAAGCAAGGTTAACGTCACATTTAACAAACATTAAACTCTACGACTTCTCTGATTCCTGGACCTCCATGTGTCTTCCCTGTTTCTCCTGTGTTTAATTGTGTCCCTCTCTGTGTGAAATAAGCCTGCCTTAAAAATAGGCTAGGCAACTACCCCAATCAATATGTTGGGCTAAAGCATTAAGGGGTGAAGGTCTATACCATTATACCCACACAGCAAAAAACCTCCAGTACAAAGACACATACAACAGTCATGCAATCCCAAATAAATACAGGCAAGTCAGACAAAACAACTATTGACAAAGGGAAAAGTTAACCAAATATCTGCATACCTAAATATCCAGCTTCTAGTCCTAGTTTCTATATCCAGTGTATTCTATACTTTGTTCAATATTTTACATCCTAATTTATTTCTAATGGCCCACATTTATCAACCGAGCATAGAAACCAGCGCAGATCTGAGTGCAGGAATCATCTTACGACGGGGCTCACGTGTGATTTATGAAACGTTCTTATCATACGTAAGAACGTAAGAATGAACGTGTGTTGGTAAATGTGGTGGCTGAAAACAAGCGTACAGTACCCTCCAGAATTATTCGCACCTCTACTAAAGTTGACTAAAAACCGGTATAAAAAACAATCTCTTGGTGATTTATTGTAATCTCACAAATAGGAATAGGAAAAAAAATAGGAAAAATCCAGCCTTGAAGGGAAGCAAATTTATTTTGAGAAAAAAGAAAATCTCAAAGAAATAAATATTTTTTAACTAAAACACATTGCTGTGTTTTGTACTGTAATTTAAATATCACAGCCCTATATATGCTCATTTTAGAGGCCTCGCCCCTATAATTTACGACATGGAGGTGCATAATACGTCCGAAAGATAAACATTTCTGACTTTGAGAAACTATGGCAATTTAAGTGTAACAGACAATATTTTCGCAAAGAGAACACGTCACACTACAAATACATTCATTGAGGCTACCACTCACTCAAATTGATAAATGTCATACTTTGCCTGGAAATGAGTGCAAGCCTTTCCTAAGCCTGTTGTGTTGAACGTTCGTTTCGTAAATGAGGGCCAATGTGTAGTTTTTCTTTCTGATTAACCATCCCATCCTTACTTTCTTTTTAATAACCTGATAACCCCTTACTTAGCCTGGCTAACACCAGACCATTCTTATCTGAGATTCGGTCTGGGAGTGTTTCGTTCAGATCCGGTTTCCAGTAGTGAAATTAAACTTTTAAATTGCTATGTTAAACTCTTACCAAACCTTTTCAAATTTTTACCCATTCCTTTCACATCTTTCTTGTAATCGAAGGTTTTTAATTAAAAAATGCAGTTTTTTGGGGGACGCTGTGGCCCAACTGGCTACTGCGCCCGTACCATTAGGGTCCAAGTGCCCACTGAATAGCCAATGGTTTACTATCACTATCCAATCACAGAGCCAGGAGTGTGCATCATGTGGGTGGATAGGCTGCTGTGCATCATGTGGGTGGATAGGCTGCTGTGCTGTGCATCATGTGGGTGGATAGGCTATATCGATAAGGTATGTTTTTGGTTACACTTTACTTGACAGTATCGACATAAGAGTGACATGACTCTGTCATGAACGTGTCATAAACAAGTCATAAACGTTTATGACCAGGGGTTGGCAACCTTTTTTGCCTGGAGAGCCACTTTTACCAAATGTATTTGTTTTTAATCTCAGAAGAGCCACATAAAGTCAAAGTCTGCTTTATTGTCAATTTCTTCACATGTCAAAACATACAAAAAGATCGAAATTACGAATTACACACACACACACAAACACAAACATAAACACGTACATGCACACATGCACACAATTCAAGAATTTCTCAGAATTATGAACAGGCAAGATGGGGGTGGGGTTGTATAAAATGTATTTTACATGTGAAATCTATGAACTAATCATGTTTTGGTACTTGTTGTCTAGCAGATACCAGTGAGAATTGAGTGTGCATAATGCAATTCAGTGAGACAGAATCATATATGCCTTTCACCTTTTGTTTTTAGCCAGCAGCCAGACCAGCAGATACCCTGACTTTGCTGAATTACTGAAGGTAAGCAGGCTTAGTTAGTACTTGGATAAGAAACCTCCTTGGAATAGTAGGTTCCTGCTGGAAGTGGTGTTGGTGGCTGGCCAGTAGGTGGCACTCTTCCCTGTGGCCAAAAGCCACCAAACAAATATCAATCCCAATGTCCTATTGCAGTGACAGGGACGCTACTGGAGATGTTTTCCTTTGCATGAATGTTAAATTGAGGTCCTGACTAGAGGTCTGTGCGGGACTGATTTTTCAGTCCCGCGCCCGCCCGCTCCCGCAATATTCTGTCCCACTCCCGCCCGCTCCCGCATTAATGTGTCATTTTTAGTCCCGCTCCCGCCCGCATCTGTCACATGATGTCCTGCTCCCGCCCGCTAAAGTCCGCATGCAGGAGGGACAGCCTATTCAGCTTTTCTTTCTGTCTCACGAAAGGAGCACACACACCTGAGAAAGACTCCAGATGTCAGTTTCTTGGTTCTGAATGTAGGCTAACAACTGAAGTAGGCCTAGTCTGGTGCCCTCTTCCTCTGTCATGCTTTCGATTTCGAGTTTTGACAATGAGCAGCAGGAACAAATTGAACCCCGTAAAGCGACAATATAGGCTATAGGCCTGCTATCCGTCAGTTATGCTTAAACCCCGTTTTTTAATGCTGCCTAAAAGAACATCCAGCTGAACTATAGTTATACACTATATACAGCTTGGACTTTTATTTTGACAAGTTGTCGTTGTTCTGTCTTCCACATTCATGAAAGGTTTGGTATGAATGTTGAGTCAAGTCTCATGAAACAGTCATGAATGCTTTATGTGCAGTTTATGACAGCTGCTATGAATGTGTTATGAATTCACCCGTCAAGTAAAGTGTTACCCCATTATCATTAGGCAAAGATCCTCTTTTCATTAGGGGTGTTGGACGTGTGTAGCTTAGGGAAAGGGTACGAAAACACATGCGCGCCTGCAGGTGTACGTCCGTACGCACTGTGCGTACCATCAGGCTACTCAACAACGAGAGAAAATTTCCCTTGTGTGTGTGTAATGTGTATTCACACAAAATTGGCCCACCATACCTTCCCAACTATGCACAGTATCCCATTAGCTGCCATCAGGCTATTTACAATTTTCTATTACGTAACTTAGTGAACACTAATCAAAATTAACACGCACACATTTTGTTTGAGCAGGAGACACAATATGCACGCAGGCACATAGGCTACTTGTTGTTTTCTTTTACTCGGCTATCTATCTATATATGGTTATCAGCGCACAATGTTGAGCTAATTCACTAATTCAATACTCATGATGGATATCACAAGTTTAAACAACAGAAAGTACGGAGGCAGCAAAGCTAGAGGAGATGGGCAAGAACAAGGTAATTGGTGTGCTTGTCAGAACGTTAGACTGCATTACAGCAGTTTAAAGCCAGACGTCAATCGACACAGTGTGTCAGCCCAGTAACTAGTGTGACACCATAGCCGGTGTAGGATTAAAACCAGAAGTCACCATGACAACAGGGAATTAACAAAGGAAAGACTCCTGTGTCATTCATAGGGGCCCTGTGCCATTAAAAACATCAAAGCACACATAGGGTTTCAGACAGAGAGAAAGATGGAGGGAGAAAGATGGAGGGAAAGAAAGAGAGAAAGTGAGGGAAAAGAAGAGGGTGTGTGTGTCTTTGACAGAAAAAGAGAAGGGTGTGTGTTAGAATGAGAGAGTGAGAGTATGTGAGTGTGAGGAGAAGAAATAGGGTGGGCAAGTGAGAAAAACGGTGTGTGTGAGAGAGAGAGAGAGAGATGGAGGGAGAGAGAGAGAGAAAAAAAACAAGTGAGTGTGTCCTGTACCTGAGGCTCCTGCCCCCTCTGTTCAACCTTTTTAAGATCTGACTGGAGCTCAGACACTTACAAAGAGCTCTTCACCTCCCCACCCCTCCACTCCTCTCTCTCATTTCATTGCTCGCTTCTACCCCTCCCCCTATCCCTCTATCCCTCCACAGGCCCACAGTTTCTGCTCAGTCCCCATCTTGTCTCTCTTCTCATTTGTACCGGTGCTGTTCGCTCAGGCGAAACATCCATTTCACTCGCCCCAATCAATGACACGATCAAGAGAAAAGGCCATTCGCTCTGTCCTTTTTGCTCTCTTTCTTTCTCCGTTCCTCTGTCTTTTTCTATCTGGCCCCCTCTCTGTCAGTCTCTCTTTCTGTCTTTCTCTCTCTGTCTCTCTCTCAATCTCTCAATTATTCTCCTGCTTTTACCCTCCCATTCTGTCTCATTCCCTCTCTCTCTTTCGCTCACTCACACAGAGACAGCTTTCATCAGCCGTTTCCATATGGTGGCTTCAGCCAAAGCCATAATCAATGTTTTGTGAACCGTAGACTAAGAGCGAATAACCTTAAATAGATGTAATCATTCTGCCAGATGAAATGTCAGAGAGAGAGAGAGAGAGAGAGAAAGAAAGATAGAGACAGAGAGAGAGAGAAAGAGAGAGACGCAGACAGATCAGGAGTTATCACTATCCTCCACACATCACAAGGCATACAAAACACATTAGCAACACATAAACACAGGGTGTGTGGCCCTGTGAATGAGATGTTCTGGCTTTGAATGTGCAAACATCACACCTATTTGGAGTGCAAACACCGACGCAAGCTCTGACAGGAAGACATGTAGTCTAAGTGACCGAGGCAGTAACAAAATCTGAATACCACTGGTCAGCAATGTCTCTGGCTGTACACCTCGGACACAGGTGTACACGACGCTGTGTCTCTCAGCTCTCCACGTGATGCAGAAAGTGGATGCTATGTCTCGCCATATCAGGTGGAATTTAGTAAACTTTCACTTCATCAGGGGCCGTATTCACAAAGAATTTTAAGGCTAAAAGTAGCTCCTAAGTGGCGAATTTAGGAGCAACTCCTAAAAATAATAAATAGTGTCACTCCTAACTTTAGGACTCCTAATTTTTTCACTAAAAGTAATTCCACGAAGCATTTTAGACCTAAAAGTAGCACCTAAGTCTGGGACAGCCTAAAAGAAGTGAGGAGGACTCCTAACTCAGTAAGACCTATTCACAAACAGCTTTTTGTGGCATTTCCGTTCGCGATGTTTTGAAAGGGGTATGTAACAGGAGCTTCAATCGCCAAAGAAAAAACAATTTTGCATTGTAGGCATAAAAGGGATGCTATAACGCCACCAACAACAACCAAAACTACTCATTGTCAACATATAAAATTAAATGTAACGTTTCATTGTGAATCAAATTAAAATGTTCTCCTCTTTGCAAACGTAGGCATATGGTGACAGATTAATTTAATAATGTTTTAAAGATAGCCTAGCCTACTGCATCAATCCGTAGGCCTTTATGTTTTATTAGGCTACTAGGCTATTTGTTTAGCCTTACTCTTTATTCATTTAGGCTAGGCCTTTTTATTCAGTTATTCATCATCTTCCGTCCTTCGCACTACTTGTGTAGCGCACGCATTCTCAGACCTGTCACTCATCATCGTAAGGGAGGTGTTTGGAATCATTCCCGCGTTACAATCATCAGCCAATCAAGGTGGTCACTTCAGTCAAGCTTCGTGCATGAGTAATGGCGTCATCCATAGCAACAAAGACTCACTCTTAGTTTAGGAGTTGTCATTTTTCCTTACTAAGAGTAGGTCTGAAAGGCTTTGTGAATAACTTTTAAGAGAAAACTCCTAGCTAAAATCTTAGCAGCTACACTATGACAATTTAATAGTCTAGCAGGCATAGGGAAGTGGACAATGACAAAAAAGCGAAAGAAACACATTAAGGTAAACAAATCTAAAAGTTGCTTTCAAAATGGTTCAAAGAAGCAGAACGGGTGGTTTTGTTGTTTCTGAGTTTCTCCCATTGATGTATTTAATCACAATCTGGATTACACCTGCTTTTAAAAGGTGTAAAGGTTTCACCACAAAATAGATGTGCACTGTTTTCATATACATGCCGGAATACCTTATCAATTGCTCTTAAAGGAAAATGAACTTTTTAGCACTTTGAGTCCCTTTTCTGGTTTGTTTTGGATGAACTAGAGTGGTGGACACCGAAATTTTGACGATTGGTCCTGTCTCGACTTTTCTGACTCGTTTTGAATCGCCTTTGACTGCTCAGGGTGGCTGCCAACAGGCATACTGTAGTAGGCTACTCAAACATGTCAAACGTTCGTTTTCAAAACTGTTCAACTCACCGAGTGGTTAGTGGTGTTTGTTGATGTTCTAAAACAAGTAGCGTAGCGAAATACAGTTTCTGTCGTGTTTTATTTGGCATTTTGTAAAATCCCATTGATTTCTGTTGGAAGACTCATTGCACGTTGATATTACTGCGCCACCATCTATGCTTCAGGTTCAAATATTGAGCGGATGTTTATACACGGTTGTGAGGTGTCTGAATAAATAGTTCCACAATAGGCCTAGCAAATAAGACGGCTGGAAATCATACATTGCGCCGATATATTTGCTTTTAATAGTCAACGAACTCCACTAACTCGGTGAGTTGCAGTTTTGAAAACGAACGTTAAGGGTTGTTTTAAGACATGTTTGAGTAGCCTACTACAGTATGCCTGTTGGCAGCCACCCTGAGCAGTCAACAGGCGATTCAAAACGAGTCAGAAAAGTCGAGACAGGACCAATCGTCAAAATTTCGGTGTCCACCACTCTAGTTCATCCAAAACAAACCAGAAAAGCGACTCAAAGTGCTAAAAAGTTCATTTTCCTTTAAGAGCAATTGATAAGGTATTCCGGCATGTATATGAAAACAGTGCACATCTATTTTGTGGTTTATCAAAAACAAACCAGAAAAGGGCCTTAAAGTGCTAAAAACCGGAATCTTCCTTTAACACTTCTCAACCTTTCCATAAATGTTTATGCAGGATCAATAACAGAGCAGCTTGTGTGTCCCCACAAAATGCGCTTTCATTCATGTATGGTCTGTACTTTTCAGATTCAGAGAGATTTATCCATCACATACACAGTTATAGCAGTATATAACAAGCAGTGAAATGTTTTTACTTACATAACGATGCCATGTTTCAAGGCGCATATAACGCAGGAAACAGGCGCTGATGTCTTTGCACATCAGCTCCCAGGTGTTTAAAACCAGAGCCAAATATTCAGCACACGATTAAGCCTCAATGTCAGTTCACTACTCTTACTGATGTGACATTATCCATCCATATTGTATGTTTACATTACACCAAATTTAGCAAGCATTTACAGACCACCATATAAATACACATAATATATTACCATTGAACCATAACCCAGTAAACATAAACATGATTTAGAATCGCTCAAATGAAATGTAGCAGCACTCAGACATAACTTCGCACCTCTCACTTTGCACCATCCAAACATAAATTAGCACCACCCAAACATCACTCTACATCGCTCAAACATAAATCAGCCCCAACCCCACGGCCATCAAGTCCTCTCTCTCAGACAGTTGTCTGCCCTTGGCCAGGTGCTGGAGCCGTTTGCACGCACTCACACTCCGCCATGACGTGCGTTAGCACCCAGACAGATGTTAGCAGTGTGGAAACAGACAGGCATGCAGAGAGCCACCAGCCTGAGCAAACACAGGGCCTGATGCTGCTGTCACAACCTTTAGCAGATCTGTGTGCTTGCACTGACAGCTGGAAGCCCCCAGCAGAACGGAGAAGGACACACACACACACACACATAATTATTATATAACAATAAATATGTTTTAATGTTTTATTTACATTTATTATAATAATGTTGTATTTGTATGTATTGAGCATCTTCTGAGGGTATTCCCATTTCTCCCCAACTCTGTGCTAACCTGGGTGGTAGTTGATGCTGGAAAAACATGACCACTGCCCAGGCAGATATTACTGGGACAGATATATCTCTAGTTTTATTGTTATCTCATCTAAATGGTAAAATGCACAGCAAACCTATATGCATTTTGTTGATGAAAATAAAGAAATCAGTCAAATTAATTGATTATGATTCATTCTAAAAACAATAAGCTCTGTACTTTTACCTGTGTTTGTTCATTCTTTGTCCCTTCAAAGGAAACAAATATCAAAGAGAAAGATTATTAGAATGCATTAGATTACCCTGACAAATCTTTTCACCACTCATACAATTACATCATTATTGTGATCCCACAGGCAATTTATTGACATGATGAATTATTTATGCATTGTATCTTCAACACTAAACCTCCCGTTCTGACCGTTTTAAACAGTTTAATGTTACAGATTCTTTATTACTTGTATCATAAATTCTGCATATATATTACTGGCATTTTCTGAACTGTAGGGAGTGTTTCTGCTTGAGGTATTTCTTCAAGAAACTACTATGAATGTTTTCAATGTGTGCTGCCAAGAAGAAGGGAAATCCTTTTGTTTTGTTATATTAAACTATGGGATTTTGGTCTGATTCCTGTAGGCTGACCGGAGCCTGCAGAATCTGTGAGTGTATGTGTGTGTGTATGTGTAACAGGGAGAAATAGATGTGTGTGTATGAGCGTGTGTGTGTATGTAAGGGAGAGAAAGAGAGGGAGGGAGAGAGAGAGAGCTGCATCTTTGAACATAAGCCTTCAGGTTTACTCCAGGGCTTTAGATAGCCCTCGTCTCTAACTCTTCCCTCTCCTCTCACTTCCTCCACTCCTCCTCTCTCTCTCCCCTCCTTCTCTCTCCCCCCTCCCCTCTCTCAACTCCTCTCTCCCCCCTCCCCTCTCTCCACTCCTCTCCTCCACCCATCTCCTCCACTCCACTCCTCTCATCTCTCCTTCTCTCCACTCTCCTGCCTGTTTTCCCCTTAATTCAGTTTGGCATCCCCGCTGTCAGAAAATTGGAACGTGTTCGATTCCGTGCTTCAGTGAGTTTCTACATCACACAGAGAGCCAGGCCCACCAAGTGTGTGGCTGTTTGTGTGCATGGATGCTCATGTCTGTCTGTGTGTGTGTTTGTGTCTGTGGACATGTATCTCTGTGTGTTTGCACCAGTGTGTGTTAGTGTGTGTGTTTGTGTGCACCAGTGTTTTGTGTGTGTGTGTGTGTGTGTACCAGTGTGTCTGTGTGCGTATTTGTCCATCAGAAACACCAAGTGGCATGGACCAGGCTGTCCCCAACCAGTTGTGTCTGCCGTTCGGTCAAACACATCAGGCTCAGTCTCTCCTGCATCTAATCTGCACATTTAAAAAAGGGGACAGAGGGGTAGGTTGCTTGTGTGTGTGTGTGTGTCTGTATGTATGTGCATCCAAATGTGTCTCTGAATGTGAGTGTGTATATATGTATATGTGTAAATATATACCAGTATATAAATAAAAGTATGTGTTTCCATGTCAATGTGTGTGTGTGTGTCTCCATGTCAATGTGTGTGTGTGTGTCTCCATGTCAGTGTGTGTGTGTGTGTGCCAGAAACACTGAGATGACCGCAGAAACCCCCCGCTGCTGTGCCATTTGGTCACACATACACACCAGACCCGAGGTCTCTTCTGCATCCAATCTGCACATTTAAAAATGAGGACAGAGAGGGAGGGAAGGCCAGTATCTCATCTACCCAGCGGCCCATTAAGGCCCCACTAACCTGGGCAGCAGGGGCCGGCCCTGGACCCCTGCTGGTTCTGGAGGACAGGGCACACAGGAGCCAATCTGCCTGGGCAGGGGGCATCGTGCGGACCGTCGTCTTCCAGATTTCCATCCCCAGGCTGCCTCAGGCAGATCTAATGAAAAGTTTTAGACCAGAAATGTTTTTTCTCAGAACTTTAAGGAACTACAGGGAATAAGATAATAATTGAAAAAAAAAACAGATATTCCCCTTTCATGAATATTCATACATAATGTTTTTATTAGACATTTCAGGTAGTGTCAGTGACACTGCAGTTTGGTTGTTTTAAGTGAAAAAAAATATAATTTTAATAAATCATTTTAATTGAATATTTGATCGAAATGACAGGTGTGCTTTGTGGGAAATGACAATAGATCAGATTTGAACCCGGGTTGCCGTGGGCACTGAGATCCAAATGCGGAGCAAATGTTGCAGCCGCTTGGGCCACAGTTCCACCACATTACAAATTGCTAATTGGTTCTTGAAAAAGCCCCAGGTTCAGCGTGACTTTACACTTTATTAGCTGATTCTAAAGACTCTGACTCTAAAGACTCTTATATTGAAGACTCCATGTCAATATATCCTAAAGAATATTAGTGAAACTTCTCAGTTGTCAGAACTAAACTAAATGTACCATTTTTAGGAGGTATCAGGGGAAATGCATTCAAACTCCATTACACATTCTTGACCACCAGATATGATTAACATTCTGATTGATATGCCAAGTGATGATTAATTTTATAAATTATTAAGTATGTACAGTACATGTTTATACTCACTATACATGACACTGTATATAAAAGACATTTTCAGAAATGCTCCCGTGCCTGCAAGCAGTGGGTTATATGTCTGATGTAATGTACTGTATGTAGGGAGGATTTGTGGTATGCTTTCTGTTCGCTAAGCCTCTTTGCTTCCATGAAACCCTGTCTCGTGTTCTGAGGCTGCAGTGATCTAAGAGGGTTAGAGGAGGACAGGATGGGAGGCTGAAGGCTAGTCAACCAGTGGCCTAAAGGAGGCGCCAGTGTCGATCTTCATAGAGGGCTGCTGAGATCTCAAGGTTCTGCTCCCTTTGTTGGGTTTATGCAGAGCCGTATAAAGATATTTTTAAGGCTCTGGGTTTATGCAAGTGTCACCGTAGCAACTGAGTTCTTCTTTTCCTGGAAATTGTAAACAAAAGGGTGGGAGTATTCTGGAAGAATCCTGTGATACTCGCAAACAACAAAGTTGCACAGACGACACACAAGCACACACACACACACAGAGTGCGGAGTGATTCATAATTCAAGTGCTTGGTATTTCCTAAAGCCAGATGCTGGCTGTGTCTCAAACACACACACACCACAAACCTCACACTGTGCACAAACTTTCGAAGCCATCCTTTTCTACAGCTTAACCTGCAGTGAGTGCCAGGACACATCCACAGACCCAAGCCTGTCAGCAGCATTGTTTTCCCCTGCCCTGGGTCACGGCTTGCTGTCCAAGAATGAGATATGGACAAACAAGGGAGAGAAAAACAAAAAGAGAGAAAGGAGATGGAGGGAAAGACAGAGAGAAATGGGGAGATAGAGAGAGAGCAAATCAAATGAGAGATCCCTAGTTCCAGACAGGTCGGCTTTTTCTGTTAACTTCAGACAGCCTCTCTTGGGCAACAATTAATTATCTGTGTGTGTGTGTGTGAAAGAGAGAAAGACAGTTATGTTCAGTGTGTGTACTACTATGCTGTGTATCACTGAGGCAAGAAACACTCCACATACTCGGGAGGCTTATTAAGATGTGTCACTCAACACACACACAACACACATTCCTGAGCTGTGTGCTCATCTCAGTCACTCACTAACTGTGAGTGTGTGTGTGTGTGTGTGTGTGTTTGTGTGCTCTGATAGAGTATGTCTATTACTGAAGTCGTATAATACTGTTGCAGACTGGTAAGCAAGTGTGTGTGTATTTACAGTTAAATAACAACACTCTAAGCTGTCTTGAAACAGACATATACAAAAATTAGACAGTGTTATGCACTACACATTATAAATAAGACAGGAAAGAAT
Source organism: Alosa alosa (assembly GCF_017589495.1). Taxonomy (NCBI): domain Eukaryota; kingdom Metazoa; phylum Chordata; class Actinopteri; order Clupeiformes; family Clupeidae; genus Alosa; species Alosa alosa. Next base: position 11,741,690 of record NC_063196.1, read on the forward strand.
AAGATTGCATGAGGTAGAGAGAAGGATAGAGCAATAGAGAGAGAAGGGTAGAGAGAAAGAGAGATGGAATAAACCAGAGAGACAGAAAAAAAACAGAGAGATGATGCCTAACAATAAGACAGTAGATGGTTACTTTAGAGAGGAGAGCAAGATGCAGAGAAAAATGGATAGAGATACACAGAGAGAGAAAGAGCAGGATGTGACTGTGAGAGAGGGATGAATGAGAAAGAGAAAGATGGAGAGAAAGAGAGAATGGAGCAGTGGGTGACAGTGTAAGAGTTCACTATGTCGAAGAGGAAGAGCGAAGTAGAAAAAAGAGCAGTGAGTGTCGTGTGTGTGTGTGTGGAGAGAGCAAGTTTGCCTTTTCCGAGTGAAACTCGATTAATCTAGTCCTCAGGCCTGTTCCTCCCAGAATGCACCTCTGCTCCTTTGAGCCTAGATCGGAGGAGACAGCTGCATCTGTTTATGGCTAAACACACACACACACACACACACACACACACTCAAACACACACGCATACTCTCAAATGACACCCACACACAAATGCACAGATATGATCACTCAGACTAAGATGACTTCAAACATAGAAGTGAATGAACAACCCAAACATCTGTGTGTTTACTGTATGTAGACACAGGAGGACAGAGAGAAAACGTGTGTGTGTGCGTATGTTTGTGTGTTTGTTGTTGAAGTGTGTGCAAATTATATGTGTAAGAGAGGGTGTATAGACATGTACAGAGGGTGTATAGGGTGTATAGTGTGTGTGTGTGTTGGAAAGTGTAAAGTTTAGCAGAATGAGGTGGCAGAGGGGAGAGTTGAGTGAATCGTGGTTGGCGCTGGATAATTTGCCCATGTTAAAATGTAATGTACTGTCCCTTTGGATTTAAATGCTCCACAGCACTGCTCTCTCTGTCACACACACACTTATTTGTATACATACATATGCATGAATGGAAAAATACACACACACACACACAAATATACACACTCACAACAAATTTACACACAGAGGCAAGGCAGTTACACACTGTTACGGATGCTAGAGAATGTGTCCTGACATTCACCCTGTGACCTGAGTATTTAAAATAATGCATGCTGTATACTTACACATAGCTGGGAAAGTGTAGCAACATGATTGGCCTCAGGCTTTGCCATAGCAGTGCCTGTGTATTTCTCTCTCTCTCTCTCTCTCTCTCTCTCTCTCTCTCTCTACACACACACACACACACACGCAGAGAAGTGTAATTGGGGGAGTGCAAGATAGGGACACAAATATTAAATTTTCTTGCTTTTGCATTGAGCCTTTAAAACCAACTTTTTCAAATAAGCACGGAAAGGCATGCATAAGCAAAACCATCAGACAGACAGATATACAATGTCTCTGAAGTTTTTCTCTAAATCTCCTCACCGAACTGCAGACAGACACCCCCACACACACACACACACACACACACACACACAGACAGACAGACACGCACAGCCTGGTATAAAAAAAAACTCAGCAACTCAGACCAAGCTCATAAGACAAGTCAAACACAAGCTCTGTGGCTGTGTGTGTGACAGAAAAAGAGAGAGAGAGAGTGTGTGTGTGTGTGTGCATACTGGAGCAGCGCTCCTCATTTCACAGTGAATTAGGATGGTGTTGCTGACGGAGGATTAGATTAGACAAGAGAGACACAAGATGGAGATTCATTACATCTACAAGAGATTAAAACACAAAAAAAAATAGAATTTAGGGACCAGAATCTCTTTCCCTCCGTCTCTCACTCTATCCATCTTTCTCTCTCTTAATCTCCCTCTCATTTCCTTTATTGCTCTTTCTATTGCTCTCTACCCCTCACATTCTTTTTTCTCTCTCTCCTTCTCTCCCTCTGTCAGTCTCTGGCCGTGTAAAAAAATGAAAAGGGGCACATTAATTATTCTCCTCTGTGAAGTGCAGTACTTTTCCCTGCAGAAGGAGGGGAAATCATTTAGTTCTAATTCATCTGTTATGAGGGGAGGGTGTGGGCTCAATGTGTGTGTGTGCTGCCACCCTCATGTTTGTGTGTTCTGTTCCAGTGCGCTTGTGTTGCGTAACTGTACTTATGTGTGTGAGTCCTTCGTGTTTGGTAACGGTGTGCATATGCATTTGTCAGGGTACACTGTGTGTGTGTGCGCTTCTCTGAGGGAGGGAGATTAATCTCAGCTGGTCTGGGAGGTGATGTAGCGCTTCAGTTAGCCGCATGCCGCTAACACTCCTTAATTACAATAAGCTCCTGCCTCAGGCCCAATCCCAAACACTGCAGCAGCACTGTGTAAGCACATGAACACACAATCTCCATCGCTTTCTTTCTTGCTTGCTGTTGTTTCTGTGCAATGTTTTTTGCTTTCTGCTTTTTTGTTGTCATGTTTTTCTTTCATGTTTTTTGCTTTCTTCCTTTTTTTTACAGCTTTTTACACTTTCTTTTCTACCACAACAACAATAGCAACAGCTACTATTATCACAACCACTACTACTATTATTACAAATACTAATAACAACAATAACACCAAGCTGTAGTATGATCTAAATCTGCAACAAAGGCACTTAAGCCTAAAATTAAATTCTGTATTTCTGCAAGAGCAATTCTGACACATTCTACTGTTATATCTGGAAGGAGACTGATCAACATTCAGTGGTCTGTGATGAGCGTGACTGCCTCAATCTGCCAATTTACATCGGAGATGAAATAACAGGGAAGCTCAAGCTGGTGAAGAATGAATGTGTCTGTTGTACATTTACATGCATGCACAACTGATTACATCACATCAAGTGTGAACTGACTGTGAGTAGGTTGTGTGTGTGTGGATGAGAGAGAAAGAAAGAGTGTTTGTGTGTGTGTATGTGTGTGTTTTCAAAAGGCTTGTCTCCACGTTCTGAAATGTATTAGGGAAAAAAGTTGTCTTTCCAAATGTCATCCAAAGAAAACAAGTTTTCAAAATGAATGACAGTTCACACACAGACTCACAACCTTGTTCTGTGTCCATGTTCATGAACACACACACACACAGAGCACCAAAAAGAGAACAAAAGAAGAATGAAAGGGGGACATCAATCTGGTTTTGTCAACATGCTCTATCGTGCCGTTATCACCACGGAAACGCTCAGGTAATTTATGGGCTGCATTCATCTCCATTGATCAGAAGCAGTCAGCCTTACCCACCTACAAGGACAGTCTGGCCACACACACATGCAGACACACACACACACTTACCCTTAGTCAATATCTAAATGGGCTTCTTATGAAGTGATGGATGTCGTCTGGTTGTGGGATTTTCTGAACGTTCCAATCTTCACCTGAGCAATGGCTGGTCCTCCACTGCTAATTAGCTAATCTTTAGCAGACTCATGGCTTAACATTACTATGATAAATATGCATAATCAAATACTAACTCAGTTACTCAATAATAACAGTGTTGTAATTACACAGTAATACAATAATTATAATAATAATACATTACATTTTAATAGTGTTTTTCTAGACACTCAAAGACTTTACATTACACATACATACAAAAAAAATGCTCAACTTGAAGTTGTATTTAGAGGGCTGGCCAGGAAGTTTGAGTGATGCCATGAATCTTTCATTGACGATAAGAGAGCAGGCTAATTTCTTGCTAGGCACACTTGAACACATGTTCCCCAGATTAACATGGTAGGTAATGGGAACATGGAAAAGGGCCCTATCTTCTTTGTGTTGCTTTGGCTGCTGGTTTTCACATCAAATCCATAATAATTACATCCTTCCTATCGGTCTGCATACAAAGACAAAGACACATTTACAGTATATACCAATGGAGTTTTCTTTTGAATTTGTGCTTATTTTTGTACTTATGCACCCTGTATTTTAATGAAGAACATTTATTTATTTACAATACATTATTCATTCACAAAGAAAATTGGTGTCCTTAAAGGTTAGATTTGTCCTCCTTTTTTTAATTAAGGCATTAGGATCCATTTCCAAAAGATGATTTTTTAATTCCTCTTTTTAGTCAACTTTAGCATGGGGTTGAAGACTTTCTATAGGCACTGTACAGTATGTTTTCATGGAAATCAATATTCATGAGATTCCACCACAACACCCTAAGTTAGTCTGGACTTCTCCCGAGGTAAGTGCAAATATTTGTAAAGCGATAAACTATCAACAATTTCTTGTTGAGATTTTTTATTTTTAGTCATGGTTGAACATATAATTTGTTTAATTTTAAGGAATTTAGCTTCCTCTGTCTTCCATTAGGAGTCGCCACTGCTGGTTTGGTGTGGTTATGGGAGGGTATTCCAGAGGGAAGGTGCATGTGAAAGCCTCAGGCCCAGAGCTTGGTCCAGGTGGTCTTAAGGGTGTTTGCGTGGGTGGGGATGTGGCGGATGGAGGTTGGACAGGTTAGGTTATTGAGGGCTTTGTAGGTGAGGCAAAGTATTTTTGAATTCAATCCTGTGTTTGCAGGGAGCCAGTGAAGGTTGTGAAGCACAGGGGAATGATACATTTCAGCTGTTTAAATAATAATAACACTTAAATCACTTTCCATAACCTCAGTCTTTTTGCATCACCCTTCCCTGCCCTTACTTCTCCAAAGCCGGCTGCTTTGAAACCCAAACTTGTATCTGCAAAACCACCAGTCGTGACATCTTTCAAGATATCGCTGTCTTTTCATTTGCAGCGTTCCCAACTCTCACACACTTGGTGTGACACTCACACCTTCTACCTTAATCTCAGTCTCTCACGCCCCTGCAAGAAATCCAGTTCGCATACATTTAAAAATAAATAAATAAACCCCTTCACATTTACAGATGATCCAACACCACAGTCTGTGCATTGCTTTCGCTGTTGCTAAAGGTGACATCTGCCCTTATGTCATCATCCCTTTTTTCTCTCATTTGAGACTTGAATGATGATTCGCTAAAAATCGGTCCTGTGCTGCATGCTTTGGGTCTTATTCTATCTAACTCACCCTCTCTCTGTTACCCCTATACCCCCTACTCTATCTAACTCACCCACTCTCTGTTTCTATTACCCCCTATACCTCTTACACTATCCAACTCACACTCGTTCTGTCTCTCTCTAACTTGCTCTCTCTCTTTCTCTGTCTTTTTCTATCCCCCCAATCCTTTCCTCTTGCCCTCTCTCCAGTGGCGCCGGAACGAGTTTGAAAGTGGGGGTGCAAAAAAAAAAGCTGGTTTCGGGCTGGGTTCCCCGAGACGATTTAGAAAATTCCAGAGGCCAACTATTCACGCGCGTTTTCACGATATAAGATAGTCTAATAATAATAAAAAAGTCTGTCTGTTTAAAAAAACTGTCATTATGTTAGGTGCGTGGTTAGGTGCTGTGTAGTGATTTCGGGTGGTTTCATTCAAGCTGATTGGACTGCAAGTAGCGTCTTTTTACGCACAGAGTGATTTAGTCTAGGCTACAAGTTCTAAATGAATAATCTGCTAAAATAAACTGCGCCTGATATTGACAGACACAGACACACTAGCATAACCTGAATTTCAATTCAAGGAATAAAAGAAGGTAGTCTATAGCCTACAATAATAATGATCACAATCTCCATTTTCTGCAGCCAAGGTCATTCCCATTCTCCACGCAGTGCCAAGATGCACCCGCATATTTTGGCCTGTAAATCACTGACATATTATAATTTAGTTGCATTTTACAAGAGCCCTATAACATCGAAATGATCAAAAACATTGAAACAACCTTGTGCTTTACCGCATAAATAAACAGCAATAGATCTAGCATACTTCAAGGATGTTCATAGATAGAGGAGGCCAGCGGCTCATGAACTCTTGTTGGCCTCCTCAGCTTCGTGAATAATTAACAGTGTTTGGAATAACGGCGTTTAAAAGAACAGCATTAAGTAACAACGTTATTTTTTCAGTAACGGGGTAATTTAATTAATTACTTTTCCCGTCGTTACAACGCCGTTAACGTTACTGGACGTTAAATGCTGTGCGTTACTATGCATTGATTGAATAAACTGTGTAATCCGAACGCAACCCTGGCTCACAGCTAGTGAGGAGGTGGGTTAATAACAACGTAAGCGGTTATGATTGGCTGAGGCAGAGTCATGTTTCATGATAGCCAATCAGAGCCAGTGTTTTTACACACTTGCCAGCACACGCCAGACACACACACGCAACAGCTAAAATAGAGATTCGACATACAGCAGAGGTCGGGAGCAATCCGATGAAAAGTTGCCATTTTCAAGGTGGAGATATAAGCACTACTTCAAATTCATTGTGGTCAAAGGCAAGAACGTGCATGTAATGTGTACATTATGTCCAGGAGCGAAGACTTTGTAGACATCCGTTGTAAGCAACTCTAATTTAATGAAGCATAAACACGCATCTAAAGCTAGTGGCCAAAAACACAAATACCTCCACCACAGATGATAGCTCGCCATCCACTAACAAAGAAGGACTCGGAGCAAAGTCCTCCAAGCAGCAAAAGCTAGATCTTTCTGCCTCACAACAAAAACCTATGATACAGGCTGAAGTCAACCGTAGGTCTGTCGATGTGCAATATCTTGAATTTCCCCTTGGGGATCAATAAAGTATATCTAATAAATATCGAACGTTATGTAGCCTACAAACACCTGTCTGTTCTACTCATTTCAACTGGCTGCTCAAAACTGCTCAAAAAATCCAAATTCTTTGACATATTTTTTTTTTTTTACAGTAACGCAAATAGTTACTTTCCCTGGTAACAAGTTACTATTATCATAGAGTAATTCAGTTACTAACTCAGTTAGTTTTTGGAACAAGTAGTGAGCAACTATAACTAATTACTTTTTTAAAGTAACGTTCCCAACACTGATAATTAATTAGGCCCACAAGCAGCTCACCAGGTTCTGAAACTACGTCATACTGCTAGAATAATTTCTATCGGATCGGCAATTAAAAATCACGAGGGCAGACAACGGATAAAAGTTGAATCAAGTGAACAGTTTAATCTTTTCGTTTGGAACAGTGCACGGGGGCAGTCGCATGTGGAGTGAAGTAGGCCTAGCTTCATTTTAAACAGACTCAGACCCTAAAACATACAGTAGAGGAGGAAGGCTGAACTATTTTTTTTTAGTTTTCTTTTCCGAAGAACGCAACCCGCCGTTCATTTGCCAAACAGAGTTGCCTGAACACGGCATTAAGATTTAGGGAATCGGTCAAGTCCTTGTGGATGTTAAAGAAGAGCAAGTGATTGAGGCGCTTCTCGGTCATGGAAGACCGGAGATATGTTTGTTTGTTTTTTTTTTAAAGTATATTTTTGGGCTTTTTATACCTTTAATCAGATAGGATAGTGGAGAACGACAGGAAGCGAGTGGGAGAGAGTCGGGGTGGGATCCGGAAAGGACCACAGGGCGGGAATCGAACCCAGGTCGCCGGCGTATGGTGCAGGTGCCCTAGCCAGTTGCGCCACAGCTGGGGCCAGGAGATATGTTTTTATGCGGTGTATGTAGTAGTGTATCCAAGATCTCTGTAGTCCTCCACACACAAGTTTCAAGAACAAATACAACTGAAGGTAGCGTAGAGCAGTAATGCACAGCGATTTGTAAGGTAAGTGTGGTGGTGGTGACGATAACTGAACTGAGCTTCAGTATCATCGTAGCCTCGTTGGTCGCATTGATACGGTTGGTGCATAGACATTGGGTTTCTCGTAGGATAGCCCTTTTCCTGGACCAGTGACCCGGTTTGCGGGTGAAATAGCCGATTGGCTGAGCATGACATCATGACCAAGAGGCCAGACTAGAGCAGTAATTAAAGCTACAGCGCTGTTAATAGATCTAGTTCATGCTCTAATTATTGCGATGCCGTGTCGGTGTTGTGGTCAAAAACTTTTTTTTTTTGTTTTTTACCCCAAAAGTGGGGGTGCGTTTGCACCCCCTGCACCGGTGCTTCTGGCGCGCCTGCCTCTCTCTTCCCCATCGCTGCCCCTCTCATCTGTTCCTAGGGACTAGTGGTGACTCACAGGGTCAGGTGGCCTCCTCTACCTCCAACCTCTTCTCTCCTTTATTCCCTTCTTTATTTTCTACCTCCTCCGCCCGACACACACACACCCTTGGGGAATCAGGTTGCAGCATGCAGAGGTGACTGTAGGTGCCCTCCCTCTCTCCCCTACTCTCTTCCTCTCCCCTGGCTCTTTTAATCCTTCTCTCTCTCCCTCCCTTATCCTCCCTTTCTCCCTGAAAGCCCAAATGACTCAGAGATTTGTGGGGATTCAGGTCTCCTGTGAGAGGCTGCATAGGACAGAAACATTGTAACACTTTTACATATACTGAATCTGTAAACCCACACCTACACTTACATTCACTCTCCACTTGTGCCATACCTCTGAAACACTTTCCCACACACTTTGTGCTATTCCTCCGAAATGCCCTCCACTGCAACACTTACGGCAGTGATCCACCAGAGCGACACGATTGCTGCTTTACCCTGTTGATTTCCTATGGATGACATCAAGCGTTGTTGACGTCTCCGCAGAGCATCACGGTAAGCATTTTGCCCGTCATTATGCAAATTAATTCATAGAACGCGACACACTTATTTAAAGGAGAAGTTCAGAGTGTGAACTTTTGTCTCATAGCTCATCTCGGCTTGTCCCCTGCATTCCGAAATCTGGCGCTAGTTAGCCGATGCTACCAACAGGTTTTCAATGGGGGTGCCTCGGGCATCGGCCTAGCCATGCAAATAAATCACTATTTTACGCCATTTTTTTTACTTTATTTTACGAGGCTCAAAGTAGCTCCAGACTTCTGAGGGCCCTGACATTTAAAACGAGACATTGAGAACTTGTAGTGGTAGTTTATTTACAAGACGATTTATACAGACAGTACCTTCAGGAAGTTTACTGTTCGCTGCCATCTTGAATTTAGTCATGATAGGTCGAGAGATGAGTACGAATAAACAGGTATGATAAGGGATCAGATTCCAAAAATAATAACGCATTTCCATGGAATTATTTTAATCCTCTGGTGTTGCAACATGCTATTGAAATGTTATTTAAAGGGAAACTTTGCAGGATTAGATATGTTTCCCCTTCTGCTGGAGAAGTTGTGCATCATGCTATTTCAAACCTTACCTTATAGAAAAAGGTAACGATAAAGCACATGGATTTGTTTACAAGCTAGCGAAACGGTTAGCATAAGTTTGGTAGAACAATGTGGATGTTACAAGGTAAGAAACACGATTTAAAGGCACACTATGGAGGTTTTTTAGCTTAATATGCACGTTTTTTAGCTTAATTTACCTTCATTTAACAGCTTCAGAGTCATTGGAATGGTTATATGACTTTTTTCGGGTTGAATGGTGGCCGTCTCGCTTCCCCCTAGCGCCTGTGAGCGGAAAAAACACCCTTGCAACTTTGGGGCGGCGGGCCGACAGCCTCAGTGTCAGGAAGTATAACGAGTGTAACAAATTACTTTACTAAAATACACAAATACACATACACGCCAGGCACCAGCTAGAAAAAGGTAGCGATGGAGTTTCTCAGACATTCGTCATGACAGAGCCAGCGAAAAAGAAGCAAAAACCAAGAAAACAGTAAGGAAATTGCCAATACTGCATAGTTTACCTTTAAAACTAGTTTCTTGTTTCTCACTTCTCTTACCAGGACGGTAGTCCCAAAGTTGCAAGGTTGGTTTTCCACCTGGGGACGCTAGGGGGAGCGGGGAAAGTCACCAAAAATCGTGAGACGAACCGAATCATGAGTTTGGTGTATCGTTACAGCCCTAATACATACATACATAAAACTGATACATAAATACATTAAAAAGAAGGCTCCCATGAATTACAGCCTATAATTAATAAACGATACAACCTACATATTTATTCCCTTTCTGTAGCTATGTGTCTGCCTCTAAAATAATTCTTCCGGCAAGGGGTCTGCAGAGGCTCAATGCCTGAGGACAGGCCGCTTCAAACAGCCTGTGGTGGTGTCTTTTTTAACGGCCAAACGATTTCACAGGATTGAGTATAAATCCTTGATGTCAGAATCCTCAATCCTTGACCCCAGGTTCAAGAGGAAGGCCTTTTCTGATGACCTGGCAGCCAATGAGGCAATCCAGAGGCTTACACATGCTGCAGCACAGGGGACCATCTCCGATCCATCCCAGCAGGGAGCCCTGGTGGAACAAACAGCTGCGGGGCAACTCACACAGGACAGCCATGTCTGGGGTGACTTTGACAAGCAAGTCTCAGGGCTTGTGACTCATGTTAGTGCAACAGCAGAAGCAACCCTGGAGATCTGGTCCTTCTTGCAAAAGCCACTGATTCCTAGGTCCTGCAATCCACTGACCTGGTGGAAAAACAGGGCTGTGATCTACCCAAGGCTGAGTCATCTCATGATGGAGAGACTGTGCATTGTACCACCTCAGTGTCATCTGAAAGTGTGTGTGTGTTCAGTAAGATGAGGCAGATCATTTCTGAGAGGCGCAGCCGTCGCCAGATCGGGTTGAGTGATTTCCGCCCAATCACGCTCAAAAACCCGCCCTCTTCAGCAAAAAAAACCGCCTCAACAACGATTTTGTCACAGAGAAACATTCAACTAAAAATGTTATCTGCCCACCTAAAGCTTATTTTCCCCCGCCCGATGAGGTCAAAAGAAGCCCAATTGACAACACTGCGTCTGAGTGATGTGACGTTCCTCAATGCTAACCTGGAAGCAGGATACAGGAATCACATGTCATGTTATGTTTCAACAGTTTACTGTTACAAATCAGCTGTTAATGTGTTCAATGTTGTGTGTGTTCAGTGTTCATTGTGTTAGTGTTCAATGTTCATGTTAAATACTATGAAGAGAGATTAAATGATTAATAAACAAGTCCACATCAAATGTCCACTTTATCTTTTTGGATATTAAACCCAGTGCCGGTTCAGACCTCCATGGGGCCCTAAGCAAAATCCTGCTAAGGGGCCCTCCAACCTGAACTCTAAGGGCCAAATTGTAACCATTTTTTTGACAGTCACATCTGACACCTCAGTGCTCCCAATACAATCATCCCACCCCATTTAGGATTTCTACAGAAATTACCAACTATAGTGTTTTTCCCCTTAAAGGACTAGGAGAAAGAAAAATAATTGTGTGTGAATCACCTTCACAGCTATAAATGCCCAGTTTTAGGTTCTGGGCTTGCTTTTGATGCTTGCTGTACATATCCCATTACAAAAAATAACTGCAGTTTTTTTTGAAGTAGACTACAGTTCAGTTATACTACAGTAGGCTATAGTGCAGTAGCCTAGTATTTTCATGTCGAAAATACTGCATTTCTGCAGTAAAATACTGTAAATTTCCTGCAGAAGAACTGCAAATATTTCCTCCAAAACGGCAGTTTTGATACTCAGAAATCTGCAGTTTGACACTTGAAGTAAGCTAATGTAGATAATGTAGCTAGATTTTGGCTGAGGCTGACTGTTCTTCACCTGTCAGTAGGCTACCAAAGACATAGCATAGGCTACTGAGCTGGCTCCCCCTGATTCCCTTCAATATTTTTTCAAACATAGACTATTTTAAATAATAATTTTAATACTTCATGTAGGCCTAATTTACGTTGTGCATCTATTGTCCAGTATGCACAGCAAATCAATACATTAGGCTACTTTCCATTTGGCATAGGCTGCGTTCAGTTGTAGGCTATCTAAACCAACTAAAGCTTGACTGAAATTATTGTAAAACCATTTACTTCTTTTAAAAATGTATTGGAAGAGTGAAATCACCGAATAGTTTCGACGAGTCCTGTGTTTCTGCTTAAAAAAACGCTAGTTTCATCCCCAGCTGCACGTTATTATAAACGCATTTAAAGACGCGGTTACAAATGTAGCCAGTCGCCCGCATTTAAAAAACGGAATATGCGATTATATTTCACAACTTTGCGATGTACTGTGACTGGGAAAGGCTGGCAAGCAAGCCGCAGACAGATCAGGGGATTCACTGCCCTGTATAGGCCTAAGCTAGGACAGCAACACACGCTGGAGAGATATAGGCTACTGTATGCTGACATCAAACCATGATGAACACAAGTTTACCCAACTGTAGTTTCTTCTTCCGTTTATCATGCCCTGAATGGTAATTCGGTTTCATGTTCATTCTCTTAATGTAGCCTATGAGACACTGTCTCTAACAGTATAGCCTACCTGTCTGTCACTACTTGACTGACTGAAGGGGAGACAGGGGGAGGGGGCCTTCATTTACTTGCGGGGCCCTACGCAACTTGCGTAGTGTGCGTATAGGGAGAACCGGCCCTGATTAAACCATCCAGACATGTTCAACTTACTGCTGCTAACGTTAGCTTTCTGTTTTGCAGCCTCTCACCATTCTAACCAGCCAAACAGCCTTCGCTTCTCCAGCAGGTCTCTTATTGCTGGGGTTAGATCCTGAATGCTCAGTGTCTGCTGCTCATTGCTGTAAATCCTTGACTGGTAGCCTACTGCTGCCAATCCAATGTGGGTTAAGACAGTGCCCTTGCTATGAGGGAAGCCTCAGTGCTAGCTTTGGCCATCGATGCTGGTGGTAATAGTAGCTCAATCCAGTAAAGGAGACAATAGGTTTAATAAAAGTAACCCAACTTAAGAGTTAAAGTCACCAACCCAATAGATTAAGTTATTTTAACCCAACCCGAGGTGGGTCCAATAATGACCCAGGCACCAGGGCTACATTTTACTCTGTACTCTGCTCATTTTACTGTACTGTACTGTACTGTAATTGTAAACTGTAAAGTTAATTGTTGTGCCACCAGCAAACGAAACTTAATGTTTAGTTGTGCTGGCTCATGCCTGTGGCTAAAGTCTCTGCTTTACTTAATTCTCCTACGGCGTAGGTCAAGATGAGTGGGGTGATTGCTCAATGTGTTTTTAAGTGTAATGTTTGTCCACTCTTAAAGGTGCCCTACCACACGTATTTCATTACTTTGGTAATTTTGTAAGTTCTACCATGGACTCTTTGAAAAAATGGCTTGATTACCTTGTTTCAAGGCATTCTAACGAGGTATAGAAAGCCTAGCTTGATTTGCGCCAGTCCTCATTAACCCCTTCAGACTCCCTTAGTAGTAGGAACAAAGTAGTGGGAACAAACTTCCGCTAACTGTTTTTTAGACTTGTTTTTGTTTTTTCTTGATGATTCTTCCAGTGAACTTTGGGATTCTTACACTGAAACAGATTTCAATATTTAAGTTGGGTCAACTGAAGTGTAGATGTTTGCAAGATGAAATTACAAAACAAGTTGAGATAACTGTTTTTTATTTCTATTTCACGACGTCTTTCTGAGCTATATTTAGAGGTGTAGAAGTGTGCGGCTTCAGAAAGTCCGGCTCACATTTTTTCTCAACCATTCACTTAATCAGGTGATTCTAATTAGCACAACTCTGAAGCCAGATAGATCAGCTAATTAGTGAAATCACCTGTGGATTAGTACTTTCTACTTCTACTTTCCACATCTTTGGAAAAATATAATAATGACCCTTTTCCTATCCTTAATGCAACTAGAAATGAGAATCAATAAAAAAATGTTTTTTACCAAAACTCTTTAATTGTTTTTTTGTCCATTTCAATGGACATCGAGTCCAAACAGTTGTTAAAATACCAACATCATATGACATCATACCTAGTTTTTGTCTTATAATTGTCACATTGACATCACATGGAACATTAACTTGAACAGTTCAAATTATGTTTTTTTGTAAGGTCAAAACTGTTTTAAAATATAACACCATAGATTTTTTTGTTTGTTTGTTTGGTGACAATTTATGAACAAAAAAGCTTGAGAATCTCACAATTTTGTCACTTTAGCCTCATTTGCTGTGGGCATATTTGAAACAATTTCTCTGTCACAAAACAGACTTGCACCTTGCACTTGTCACAGAAGACATGTTTTTCCAACCTGACAATTTGCACCTTGTTGCTTCTTTTTTGCATCATAATTTGGCATGTGGTCCAGCATGTCGGTCTGCACCTCTTGAATGGGCCGTTTTTCCATGGCTCCTCTCTTTTTTTGGTGGCTCATCATGGTGAGTTGAACTCGTATATGGACTGGGTGTGTTGGAACTGCTCGGCCTCCCTCACTTTATTAAAGTGTTTACTCACTTTACTAAATTGTGCTCTCATTTTCCTAAATTGTTTGCTTAATTTAGTAAATCCTGTGCTTGTTTTATTAAACAGTGTGTTTATTTTACTACATTGAGGGCTCATTTGCTAAATTGCACACTCATTTCACTACATTGCATTGTAAATTGAGTGCACAATTTAGTAAAATGAGCGTACTATTGTATTTACTAAAATGCACTTTTAAGTAAAACGAGAGCACACTATGTAGTTAAACAAGCGCAGAAGACACAAATTGTGTGCACAATCTAGTATAATGAGCGCACAATTTAGTAAAGCGAGTGCATGATGACGTAAAACTAATGTTTTCTCAATACATAGAAAATCTTGCAATGACACCCCCCAGAAGATGTCATTGCAAGATTGTATTTGTGTATCAAGATAATATACACTCTTTTTACTGAATTATGCACTCATTTTACTAAGGGTCCATTCTTAAATTGCCACTCCGAACGCTCCGAGCACACTGAAACTTTTAACAGTTCGTAAATTCAGAGCGTGGGTGGAATTATTCGTTTATTCAGAGCACCACACTCTCGGAGCATCCAGTGCGTACTCTGGGCACTCCAGCTGAAGGGACGGAGTGGCAGAGCATGACGTCACACGGTAGGTTAAGATAGTGTTATACCAGAGAGGGTTGAAGCAGACATAAACACTGTTTCACAAGTGCTGTAGTGGTGGTGTCCATATTGTAAAATATACTGTTTGTAACCCAAAATAATTCACAGGGATTTAGAATGCTCGTCTTTTTCGAACTTTAGAGCGCTATTCTATTTTCAGTGTCAGGTTGAATTTATGAACACACCCTAAATTTTGCTCTCCTTTTACTACATAGTGTGCTCGTTTTACTAAATTGTCCACACTTTTTAGTAAATAGTGCACTCATTATACTAAAATGTGCACTCATTTGTACAAAAAATAGCACAATTTAGCTAAATGCTCGGACAGTTTAGCTGTATGAGCCCATGATTTAAATGAGGACACTATTTAGTAAACTGGGCACTCAATTTACTAAATTCAGTACACAATCCAGTAAAATGAGAGGACGATTTTGTAAAAATTACCAAAACTTTTAGTAAAATGAGTGCACATTCATCCAAAATAGCTGAAATAAAAAATAAATCATGCATTCAAAATTATAGCTTGGGTCTTGAGGATATGTCAGAACCTTGCCTAGTGACAATAATTAAATGATTGTTGGCTAACATCACCCAACACCTGGGGCCTCATGTACAAAGACTTGCGTGGATTTCATACTAAAACATTGCGTACGTGCAAACGGTGGTGTAGTCTACTTTTTTGAGGTGGGCATACTGTATGTTTTGGCCAGTAATGGGCTCAGTGGTTACCAAACTAGGGGTCGGGACTCGACCCCTCGGGACCCCTCGGGACCAATATTAAGGGACAAAAATGTTTGTTTTGGGTTGCAGATTTGCACTTACCTGCCCCTTGCATGCATGAGGGACAGCATAAATTCACTTTCAAAACCAATAGTAAATAATCATCAAATACCCTCTCCAGCTCTTGAAGTTCCTGCTTGCTCCTGCTGGTCCACCATCTCAGTGTCAAGGTCCCCTCCAGCTCCCCTTGCACCTTGTTGCTGACTGCCACTGCCATCTAGAGAAAACAATGAACAACTCTGTTTCATATGAGTTCAGATGCAAACAGTTCAGATGCAAAGCCCTCTAAAAGCTATGACAAAAATAGGCCAATTTTAAGTTTCATTTTTTTAGCATTTTCATCTATGACTATCAAAAATGTTACTATCAAGTAGGCCTACAGCAAGTCAAGCCCAAACAAAATTAGATTACCTGATTTTTAAATGTTGGTCAATAGAAATATACTGTAGCCTGTTTTGTAAACTCATCACATGCACTAAAGGTTTTTGCATCTGGCATTATATCGCAGTAACAGTGTGGTAGATAATGTTATTACCCATAAGTACAGATACAGATCTCTCCATCCATGCATGCATACCATGGAGATAGCATGGTTCTGGCTAGTAAATAAAGTTCATGATAGATACTTAATCCGGTAACACTTTACTTGACGGGTGAGTTCATAACACATTCATACTGTAGCAGCTGTCATAAACTGCACATAAATCATTCATGACTGTTTCATGAGACATGACTCAACATTCATACCAAACCTTTCATGAATGTGGAAGACAGTACCACAAAAATGTGTCAAAATAAAAGACATGGCGATTAGGAGTTATTCCCAAAGAAGAATCCCAGATAAACAAACATCCAGAAATTAAAACTAAGTAGGGTAACGTGGATCAGAGTATGTTAGCTTGCTAGTATTGAGAGAAGAACGAAAGCTAGACTACAGCATAACTAGCCTGTGTTATTACCGTGTTATGTCCACAAATTAAACAACCTAGAAGGGTAACTTGGTAGCAATACAAGTCTCATAAAAAGTGTGAATGATGTTTTTGACTAATGTGGCAGATTTTTTTTGAAGATGTAATGTGTTGCCAGGCAGCAGCCGAGAGATATATGTAGTAAAGTTCATGAAGAGTTCATGTGCAGGCAGGTGGCCAGGCAGAAGCTGGGAGAGGATGTCATGCACGTGCGCGAATGTGACACAGGCCTACTGGGGATTATTTAATAATTTTTGTGGCAGCTCAGTGAGCTCATCTACCTATATGATTTATTGAATATACATTGATTGGATGGAAAAGGGTCTGCCGATTTCATAGGGGGCAGACACTGGGCCAGGGTTGGCCATAAGTAAAAAGGAGGTGTTTTTGACCACATACAAAAACTTTCCCCCAAGAGGAAAATCCTCAGAACGTGCGCACCTTCTCCCCAAGGCCTGGGTCGTGGAGTCTCCGCTGCAGAGGACATCCATCATTCACAACTCCTGCCTGGCGACACTTAGTCTCTGTGCATATTTCAGAGCTGTACCCAGGAGGACTTGTGAATAAAAGGCCACAAGCGGCCACTTCTCATCTCAGACCGTTCTCCGCTGGTTTTTGTTCAGAGTGCTAAGAGTTAAAAGTTAGTGATTTTTTCCACGACACCTTATTAAAAAAGTTCCGTTGTGGCCGTTGATGAAACGTGGCTGTGCTATTCTAAATATTGAAAAATGAATTTTAAGTGGGTATACTGAACATTTTAGGTGGGTATACTGAAATAACCAAATTTTTGAGGTGGGTATACAGCGTATACTTGCGTTCTACGTAGACTACACCACTGCGTGCAAACCTGAAAAGTAGCATAGGACCACTTTTTTGAGGCCTAGACTCGCAACCAACTAATGTTGTTGCGCTGCATTGCCTCTAAGTGTCGCCACTGACGATACACATTGGAAATGCGTAAAAAATCACGAAACTAGACACTCTAACACACCTTATATGTGATTTTGGGAACTCTGTGATGAATGGAAATGAAATATATGACGATCGAAAACTCATGAAAACGCACAATCTGGACATTTTATCTGGACATTTTATCATAACGGTTGCCGCTTTGGGTCGAATCAGTGACGCATGCATGTCAGCTCAAAACCAGGCCATTTTCGTGGGTCTATCACTAGGTTGCAGTCTCGCCAGGTCACTTCCCGGAAACTTTACAGGCAACACTTCATATTTCATGAAAGATGTTATATCTCCATTTTGATGAAAACTAGCCACCGTTTATCTTGGGATTTCTCAGGAACAGAGGCGTGTAGAAATACACGGTTTGCACCCACTGAGAGCTTAAAGCCTCACCTTTCAAACGAGCCATTGTATGTGTTCATAGCTATAACACAGAATATGCTGTACAAAAATCGTCAACAATGGTCTAGATTGCTGGTGTTATACGGTAACTGGCTTTCATGTTAACTGGCTGGACAGTTTACTTTTCCTCTGGAGTTAACGTAACCGCCCCCTTCTTTTGCAGATGTGTTCAGCTGATGATTTAGCCTCCGATACCTGGCCGCAGATTCGTCTGTTTAACTCAAGTTGAAATAGAAATGTTTGTGATGCTCCACTTTGTTGTTTAATAAAGCTTTACAACACGATGTGTCGGCGTTGGAAGTGTCAGGTTGTCTGTAGTAGGCTACATGCGCTGGACCATGAATATGCTACCAAATAAATAAAAGTAAATAAACTCCACGTGGGTCTCAATCCACTACTAAATTAAACGGCTTGCATGATAACCTGACACCAACATGCTTGCACCACTAACCAGCTGACACTTCCCAGTGAAATTGGTAATACTAGGCCTACTAGTAAATGAGGTCACCTACTGTAGTATGTTATTGTGTTTAGCAGGTTAACACAGCGGATTATGGTGACTGGCTACTGTGTTATCTTGCAATGTTGCCCAAAGTAGCCTATCATGATTCAGTTTACAAACGTATCACTGATTGCTGCCAGGCTGTGGCTGCATCTACTTGAAGTGTCTTATTATGAACGCCAGCAAATAAATAAAATAAAAAAGTTCAACTATGAGATTCGAACTCGAATGACAAAACTAGAACTATAATCTGCATATTAACCTGATGCATATCACAACGAACGTGAAACATGCATTGAAACGCACAATGTGCAGGAGAAGTCTATGTCTTCATTTTACACAAAATTTTGCATATCACAAAAGATATGTAATATCAAATATCACAAGATACACGTAGGCCTAGGCTATTTACGTTCGTGTTTTGACATGTTAACATAAGTTTGAGATGTATTGGATTTAGCCTATATATTTTAATAATTTATTTCTTATCAAGTGATAAGTTGCATGTGGCTCAACAGGTTGATGCGTTGACAATGTTTTTTTAGACTAGCCTACGGGTTCAATCCTCGCCATTCACAGTTTTTTAAATGTATACATTTTTAGACCAGCAATACTTCCTCAATTTAGGGCCCGTCCACACTGAGACGCTTTTTAGGTTAAAGGCAGAGGTTTTGCTTCGTCTTGGCCGAGCGTCCAAACGAATCCTGTAAACGCACTGCCCGAAACCGCACTTTTCTGAAACCTGGTCCCAGAGTGCAGAAATCTGAAACCGTAGTCCCGTTTGAATTGTTTAGACAGCTTAAACCGCACATCCTGCTTTGCGTATCGATGATGTCATCGCCACACCTCAGCTGCCCTGGACTTGCACTTATAGTATTGCCTAACAATACTAGTTTTCATACATGACATTACCTACGATTACACTCCGTAAGATAAATATCACAACTGGTGCTGCGCAGCGCCGATAGCTTATGACTTGGTGGACTGAACACTGTTTTTTCCCGGTGTTTTTTTAATGCATTCTAGCTACTGTCAGTGACGCGAGAGAACTTAAGTTATTAGGAAAGTGCGGTGTAAGTTTAGGCTACATTAATTTGTGCCAGTGTCATTCATTTATTTTACATGTCTTACAACATATATACATGCATTCAGTCGAGTGAAATCAGATATAAGCATACAAAGACGCTTAGAACTCACGTTAAGCCGATGGTAGCACACTGAATGCAAATGCGCGATTTGATTTGATGCATGCAAACGTATTGACAAACAAAGCAAACAAAGGTTTTATAGCAATATTATAAATGTGCCGACAGAATAGCCTAGAACTTGGGTAAGCCTTGCGTTTAGTAGCCTAATTGCGGTGATAGCCAAAACTAATGTGAATCACGGACTATCCTACAACTAAAGAAAGTAAAGGTGATTAGTAGGCCTACCTGTGTTAGCCAAATAAAGGACGGGACTGCACCCTTCACAAACCGTAAAATAAAGTTTATTAGTTACAGTTGACTACAGTTGACAGTTCACCATCAGTCCACACAAACAATTCTGGTTTCCTTGCACTAGCCATTTCGTCAAAGCCTATTCTGTCTGTTTGGAAAGCACAAACATTTTGCTCAATTTCTGTAAAGAAACAGTGCCACCTATAGGCCTGGGGTATGAAGTAACGTGTTGAGATGGATCCGTTTGGACGCAAATATTCTTGATGCGGTTTCAGGGAAGACGGAGGAAAAAAAGATCGGTTTCGTACGTGTGGACTAGCCCTTAGGCTGAAGATAGACTAGGTGGCCGCGGGCAGCCTGACCATCAGTCAGTGAAACGTAATAACCATTAAGCCTAGGCTATTGAAGGTCTAAATGGCTTGGGCAATGTAGCAAGATAACACAGTAGCCAGTTACCATGATCCACTGTGTTAACCTGCTACAAACACAACTAGATGTACAGCAGAGCGGTACAAAATATGACCGCCGCCCAGTCCAGCACATGTTTTCCACAAAAATAAGTCACGCTGAAAGGCATATATGATTCTAACTGTCTCACTGAATTGCATTATGCACACTCAATTCTCACTGGTATCTGCTATACAACAAGTACCAAAACATGATTAGTTCATAGATTTCACATGTAATATACATTTTATACAACCCCACCCCCATCTTGCCTGTTCATAATTCTGAGAAATTCTTGAATTGTGTGCATGTGTGCGTGTACATGTTTATGTTTATGTGTTTTTTCTTTTTTGCTTGTTCTTTTTTTAACCCCCTTCCCTCTGTGTGGAATCAGGTGGTGGTTGACAGAGGTGACGGTTCTCCCTCTCTCTCTCTCTCACTCCCTCTATCCTTCTCTCTCTCTCCCTCGCTCTCCTCTGTGTGGAATCAGGTGGTGGTTGGCAGGGGTGACTGTAGGTCCTCTTGTACCCCAGGGAGAACTCATCTTGTTCTGGAATACATTAGAATCAGTTTTAAGTGCACCCCACTCGACAGCTCTGTTCCATCTTTTTTCAGACACATACTAAAACACAGTACTTCTTTCATTAATACTTCTATTGATTTTGTATGCCTTTTTTACACACTGTAGCACTTTAATAAGTAGCCCTTAGATATTGACTAAGGGTTTGGTAACAGGGAATCTACATTGGGCACCTAACTGAAGTGTTCCGTTTGTGAAGTGCCTGCTGCAATAATTAGCTTCATCTATAATCAATGGAACTGGCTACCTGCTGGGGGTGCGTTTGGAAAAATTCTTCTAAAACTATATTACACTCCGCGAACGCACGGGTTCACTTGCAGAGCCAGTGTAGCCTGGACCTAAGAGTGTGTGTCTGTGTGTTTTCAGAATGTGTATCTCTCTCTGTGTGTGTGTGTGACCTCTGATCTCTGTGATTGCTCAGAAGCTGACAGTTTCATCTGCTCTTCAACAAATCAGAGCTCATGTCTGAGATGCCAAAGGTCACTGTGCTGTGATTGAGACACTTCACACACATCACACACATACACACACACATACACACAACACACACACAACACAGGCACTTCACAGATATCCACTTCACACACGTCACACACATACACACAACACACACACAACACAGGCACTTCACAGATATCCAACAGAAAAAGAGTAAGATGTGAATCAAGACAAGTGCTGGAGAGAAAAAGAACACAGAGTGGAGAGGCCAGAGGAGGGCAGTCCTGATGGAGTGATGAAGATGAGAAAGAGAGGAGGGGTGAAGAGGGGCATAGAGAGAGGAGGAGAGAAGAGGAACATATAGCCAATGTGCCTGCCAGGCATCAGGATCACACACTTATGGCTGCACCTGTGAACAGCAGGGGGGAACTGCAAAGAAACACCTGAGTAGAACACACGTACCACACACGCCACACAAACACCTGAGTAGAACACACGTACCACACACGCCGCACAAACACACACACATAAACACTGAAACACACACATAAGAACTGAAACACACACACGCCGCACAAACACACACACACATAAGCACTGAAACACAGAGGGGAACGGGAGAGAGAGAGAGAGAGATGAAAATGTTTGTCCTGCCAATAAAGCTCAATTGAATGAGAGAGAGAGATGCAGGCATGGTGAGGAAGGGAGAGAGAAAGATGGCAAGACAGAGACAGACAGAAACCAAATCAAATCTGACAGACAGGAGGGAAAGAGAGACAGAAAGAGGAGCAGACAGGCAATCAGACAGATGGGCAGGCAGGAAGTCAGAGAGGCAGGGCCGCAAACAGACCAACAGTGCGGTTTGCAGCTGCACGCTGTGAGGACTGAGACAAACCCTAGTAGATGACGTTCCTGCATCTCAGTAATAGCTAAATTAAAGTCAAGCAAAGGGCCATTTAATTGCAGTGATGTAAGGCAGCAGGGACACGCTGGCCACAAGAATTTCCAATGTTCTGTTATCCTGCTGGGACAGACGTGTCTCTCAGACTTCAGCCTATCTGTCTGCGTCTGAGTGTGTGTGTATCTGTCTGTGTGAGACTTACCACAGTCTGAATGTGTGTGTGTGTGTGTGTGTGTGTATGTCTGACTGATCCATATCTTTGAAACCTAGCAGAGACTGCCTCGACAGGCTGAACAACCATAAAATAAACTCTGCCTATTCCAATGTACATGATCTTATCTGAGAATCGCCTCTCATTGTGTGTGTGTGTGTGTGTGTGTGGTGGGATGGAGTGGGGAAATAAAATATGTGTGTAATAAAAGGTGTGTGAAATGTGAGGCCTTCCTCTACATGTGCTTCTCCTGCAGTAAATATGTCTAAATCTGCACATCAATCTGAATGCAAGGGAGAGGAAGGGAAGGTGGAGGAGAGAACGACTGAGAGGGGTGTGAGAAAGAAAGGAGAGATGAAATGACATGGTAAGAGATAACAGCAACCCTTCCTTTTACAGTCACCTAATTATAAAGTATTTACATAGTACATGGTCAATTATAGTATATTATTTGGTAATGATCAACAGGTAAATACAGAGAAATTACTTGTGAAATAGTAAGAAACACTTCAGCTGTTATAAATTAGTACATTATTGGGTAATTACTACAGCAAACTTGTAAATAAATACAGACAGAGTATAGCACAGATACCAAGTAAAACCTCCACTGTTACCTGTCAACTCTCCTAAGAGCCATGTAGATGTGAGCAGTACCCAATAATATACTATAATTGACCATGTATTTACTAGGTAAACCTTTAATGAGGGGACTATAAAAGGACATTTACCAAGATACCTGTAACTAAAGGGGAAACAGAGATGGGCAAAGGCATTTCACACTTGTGGATTATACCACTATTCGAACCTCACTGTGCCTTTATACACTCTATACATGACAGTATCCCAATGGACAAGCACAGCCTGTAACACATCTTCTGATTGATTGGAAAAGAGAGAGAGAGAGAAAATAGAAAGTAAGTCTGTCTGAGACTCCAGTCTGCACCTAGCCTGTGGGGAGAGTCGTGAGTGTCGGCGATGGCCATTCCGATTCATTTACCAGCCCTGTGCCCTCGTCTCCTCTCCTGAGTCTGGCTGTCTGCTTCAGCAGACACCTGGCTCTCCGAGCCCGCCTGTCTTTTATGAGATTGTCTATCTGGTCCCTGACACACCAAACCACACCACACCACGACACACACACCAAGATCTCAATATCAAAACATGCAGTGCAAAATGCTCATTTTATTTCTTATACACACATGCTGTGTAACATTGTGTGTGTGTGTGTGTGTGTGTGTGTGTGTGTGTGTGTGTGTGTCTGTGTGTGTGTGAGTGAGAGAGAGAAGCTATGTATGCAGTACTCCCTCTGTTATCAGAGAGAAGGACAGACTGGTGCGAGAAATCCAATATCCTCAGCAGAGCAAGCCGACCTTTAAAAGCAATCACACACAGACACACACACACACACACACACACACACACAAATGAACATACTGTAATATCAGAAAGAGCAGAGTGGTTTAGGTTTTTATGTGTGTATGTGTGTGTTTTAAGAGACGGAAAGATAATGAAGGAGGGAAAGAAAAAAGTGAGAGAAAGAGAGAAGTGTATGCATTATCAATAATGGTTTATTACTTTTCCATACCACAGTCCTAGACAGCGTGGTAGACTGAATATGGATAACCTTGTCTATGTCTGTGTATGTATGTGCCTACTGTATATGTGTCAAGAGAGAGCGTATGTGTGTGTGTGTGTATGTGTGGTAGAGAGAGAGAGAGAGTGTGTGTGTGTATGTGTGTGTCTCAGAGGAGCAGACCTTATTTAGAGGGACTGTTTGAGCATCTGCTGATTTTGAGCGGCTGTTGGTGTCTATTTCGGGCCTTAACAGGAACTGATGTGTGGGCCACCGAAGCAAAGGAGGTCATGAGCCATGAGGTATGTGCATTTCTGTGTGTGTGTGTGTGTTTGCAGGCAGAGTTTTTATTATGATAAGAAGCAGCCTGCTCCTCTAATCTTCAAGCATTCTGTGCACCACACACACACACATACACACCAGTTCAGAGAGAGTTCTGCACCTCTCCTGTAATACTCTAAATTACCCTCCCTCATGCAACATATAACCCTCTTACCACCCTCTCACTTTATCCCCTCACCCTGACCTTTGACCTTTAACCATGAACTTTCCATGAACTCTGACTTTCAACCCCACACTGCCTCAAGATGTCCCTACTGAGAAAAAGATAGAGATAGATAGATACTTTATAACTTTAAAAACACAGGGCTCAAAAGATAGCAAGAGAGGAATATGCATTAGATATATCAAGTGTTATGGTAGGGTAATTAGTATGATACCATTAAGACATACAGTAGCACATATTGATGTATATGCATAGTTAACAATTATTTACACAACAACCAGTGATGTTAATTGTAATAGCACATAGATCTAGACATGTGAACCAAACTGAAAAACAAAAAACTGAAAAGCAATGAAAATGTCCCTTTCACTCACAGAACACACAAGCAGAAAAGCTTATAGGGCAGGAATAAGCATTTAAAGGTGCTCTAAGCGATACCACGCGTTTTTTAGGCTAAAACATTTTATGTCACTTACTGCAAACATCACCTAACCAACCGCTAGCTGTGTGTGTCCGGAATACACTGTAAAAAAATGTGATCTCTGTGGACAGCCCAGGCTCCAAAAACAGCAACAAAAACAACCTGGGCAAACCTGGACGATAAAAACATAACAAACTGTTCCAGCAAATCACAGACGAGATGCACGTTAAGGAAAGTTTCAATTGGACGGGAGCAGCACGGGAGGGAGGGGAAGGAAGTAGCGAGCTACCTCTCTGTTTTGTTTGAAAGTCAACAGAATTGACGTTACCCAGCATCGCTTAGAGCACCTTTAATAAGATGAGCCATCTTCATCAGATGATTCTGCCAGCAAGGAAAAGCAAACCTGAATAAGTAGCTATCCAGGGTCCTGAAATACTAGCTAGTTATCCAGAGACATTATAAGAGACGTGTCCAGGGATCCTGAGACATATATGGGTGTGTATAGAGGGCTTTCAGCAATCTCAGTGGATACCCTCTAATGCGTGTGTAAATGTGTTTGTGAAGCATCATTAGACATAGTAGATCTTATTTCTTGGTAATAAGTTTTACCCCATTAAGTCAGAGGTTTACCAAGCACTGTATGACAGTTAGAAATGGAATCTAATTGCATGGCACATGCAGAAATATGTAAATAATAAACAAGGTATTAACATAATAATCAGAGGCGCATAATGTACTATTAAAGGCATATTGTTGGGAGGTGCTGTAAAACAGATATTAAAGTGATTGGATGCTCACAAACACATGCCTTATTGGCTACCTTGGTTTATTCCAACCTAATTAGTCGTAACTAAGCAGGGTTGTATATGCGTCAGTGGGCACAAGAACGCACTCTGTATTCATCTGAAATTCATTCATCAATTCAAACTCAGTCAAAACACTCCTCACCCAAACAAACAGAGAGTAGTTCTGTCATTGTCTGAAGGAACATTTGGAAAAGGAACATTTTGTACACCAGTGAGAATGAATCCTCGCATTCAGGATAGTGAACTTGAGAGGTCTCTCCTGTGGTGTCAGTAGAGTGGGAACTCTCTGTCTCTTCCTGTAAGTGCAGAGTGGTGCTGGCTAGTGGTGTGACTTTCTTATTTACTATTTACTAGTGGTGTGACTTTCTTATTTACTCTGATGAAACACTATGGGAGGCCGGCACGACTCTATTTTATTCCCACTCAGACAAAATTGGTGTGAATTGAGATGTGGATATCAAAAGACTAATAGAAGTGGATTATTGTGCTGAAGACACTGCAGACTCTCTCTCTCTCTCACACACACACACACACAAACAATTTTGATATTCTTGTTTACCAGTGGTTTCATTGACCACAGCAGAAAGCAGCTATTCATTAAGACATACAAACACATAAATAAACACACACAATCTATAGGAACCCAACTGAGACCTGGAATTTCCATGCCATCTTAGGCGCCGTTCACTGAACAAAAGTAATCTGTTGTGCAGACAATGTCTTATATATGAAATCCTCCCCTTGGAAAAATGCTTAAATTCATGCGCACACATTGATTGGAGAAAGGACAAAGGGTTTTTTTTGCCAAAAACCTGCTTCAGTTTTAGAAAAGAGCATGATGTGTGTGTGTGTGTGTCTTTGTGTGTCTTTGTGTGTGTATGTGTGTGTATGTGTGTGTACTCACATGTTAACTTGCATGAATTACAAGCTGAATTAAGCAGAGAACGGAGAGGCCTCCTCTCCACCATGCATGACTCAAGCACAAAGGAAGACCATGCGCCGAGGAGAGAGGGAGCAGAGGAGGAGAAAGGGAGGATAGAGGGAAGAAAAGGTAGATTTGGAACACAACAAAGAGATGCATGGCACAGCCGAGAGGATGAATGCTGGCTTGAAAGAGGATAGAGAAAAGAACAGGAAATGATGCTCATTAAAGTGTGTGTGTTTGTGTGTTTGTATGTGTGTATGTGAGAGATAGAGAGTGGGAGATGAATATATGGAGCCAGAGGCAAGTGGACAAGATCCATTCCTCTGTAGAAATAAGCCTTTCCTAAACACACAGATGCATGCATACACACTCACACACACCTGTGTTTGTGTGTATGAGAGAGAGACAGACAGACAAAGAGGCTGTCCCTTCCATGACTGAGATATTATGCGGCTGGATATAAAGATCCAATCTCTTATCAAAAATCATTCTTATTGTTCTCTTTCTTCAGCTCATGACTGTCAGTGACATTTATATACTCACACACACACACAAACACCACACACACAACGCGTGCGCGCACACAAACACATATACAGAGATAAACCTAAATCATTCATTACAAAGAGGATACAGGAAACAGAAGGAGTGGATGAAATGTCTTCATTATACATTTATGGCCTCTATTTCCCTGAGTTGCAATCATAACAGACCAGAGAGAGTGGAGAGACAGACAGGTCTTGAGAGATGATGTGTTACTTCTCATGCTGTTTCACTTACACACACACACACACACACAAGATAATAAGGGACTTATTATCCAGATCAGATCCTCTATCTCTTTCTATCAAATCAACACACACACACACATACTGTACATACAAATATATAGATAATACACAAACTCACAAATACATGCTCAGACACACTCACACACATGTAGATTTACACGCACCACACACACACACACACACACACACACACACACACTTTGGCCCTCTTAGAGCAGACTGGAAAACAGGATATTGCTATATTTAGTCGTGATCCATTTTCAGTGCACACAGTCAGCAGAAAGCAAGATGAGATGACAAGAGAGAACAACAGAGAAAAAAAAAAAAGTGAGGGAGAGAGAGGTAGAGTAAATAAGAAAGAGAAGGAGAAAGAGTAAAAGCAGGGAATAGACAGAGGGGGAAGTGAGAGCCGAAGAGAAGGATGGCGAAGGAAGGAGAGGAGAGAAAGAAATATAAAGAGAAGGAGAGAGTATGTGTAGCAGAGAAAGAGAGGGAGAGAGAGAATCAGTGAGAAAAGAGGGAGAGAGAGAAACAGTGAGAAAAGAGGGAGAGAATATCTCAGGCAGAGTGTTATGGGGATTTGTGGAAGCATAAAGAAAAGAGAGAGAGCGTGAAGATAGAGAGAGAGAGAAGAAATGGAAGAGATTGACTCAGTTTGTCACTGGACTGAATCTTTTTTTGTTTCAGTTTTGTTTGATCTCAGATTTAGTTGGCAATTACAACCATATGACCATTAAACAGTGTATACTTAATTGAATCACAATATACACAGCACCCACAACCAAGCGCATCCTCAAAATAATTATTAATAATAAGGAAAGGAAAGCATAAGAAATAAATGCATCAAACACCTTAAACCATCATCTAATCCTATCAGAGGGAGGAGAGGGAGAGAGACAAAGAAAGAAAGTATTTTACTTCAAAGTATCCTCCAATTAGCAGTACAAAGAAAAGCAGTACATAATCATGACGTGTCAATAGATAATAACATGCTGAAATACTTTCACAAAAAGAAACTTAGAGATAAAAGCAGAAGAGAAACAAAGCAGAACACACGAGGCAGTGTCACTCAGTCCTTAATAGCCTACTCCACTTGCAGAACACACGAGGCAGTGTCACTCAGTCCTTAATAGCCTACTCCACTTGCAGAACACACGAGGCAGTGTCACTCAGTCCTTAATACTCCCACTTGTTGTGAGGGGAAGGAAAATGGAGAGAGTCTGAGCTCTTCAACACGTGTCGTGCCAAATATATTCTTGACATTCATTCATATATTCATATTCTTGAGTCTGCCACCTAAAAGATTAAGATGCGAAAAAAAGTGAGGTCAGAAAGATTTATTACTGATGTGTATGTGTGTCTGTCTCTCTCTCTCTCTCTGTGTTTATGAGTGTTCAACACGTGTTGTACCAAATACACCTGGAGAGGAGCCCATTGGCTTGTTGTCAGCCGTCACCCCCTATTTCCACTCTCTAGGACACTTAAACCCTCCTTACCAGCCTACTACGCTGTGCTCTGGCTTCGCAAAGCCCCCCTACACCACCACATTCTCCTCCATTTCACCGGCCGCTCTAAACTCAAGCGACCATATAGGGAGTTAGTGGACTTGGCTCACAAGTGATATCCACTAGGACTATAGACCCTTTCAACAAGGTAAACAAAAACAATGCTTGAACATTCTATTTGGGCCCCAATCTACTTCCTCTGCATTAAGATAACATATGGAATGTTAAAAAGGAAATCTTGTGGTGCCAACTACTGTATGATGCTGATAATGGAACTCTCTTGAAAGGGTCCATAGGCATCCTGGGACAATGGCCCGCGACCTAACCTCACTTATTATTCAGCAGTCTAAATGAAGCACTGCTGTGGATGAACTCGTGTACGCCTCTTAGCTGTTCGAAAGATCCTGCGGCTTACTGCCTAGCGCCCGTGTTAACAGGTTTGAGCGAGCACACTGCCAGCACAAGACACGCATCTCAGGCGTGGAGAGAGTCTGACAGCACTGACTGACGAGTCATCTAGAGTTTGGGTGCGGAGCCAATTTTTCACATGTGATTTAAACGAATCTCATCAGAGATAGAATGAGATAGAAAAAACACCTAGATGAGATGAAGATGACAGCACACTTATTCAAAAGATATATACACATATACTTTTCAAAGACCATTTGTTCCAGTTACTGATAGTCATCATTATAGATCAGTGTAGAAAGACAGGACAGGCAGTAACAGTCCTGCAGAACAGACACACACACACACACACACACACACACAAATACATGCATGTGGAAACCTAGCTTGAACACTTAAGCATTTCAGTACACTGATTAATCCCAGCCTGTACCCCAGATTTGTACCGTCCATGTCCACAAGACGTTCTAAATTGGAATGATTCCCATTGGATTGAGTTTCCTCCAGTAAAATGCAGGGGGTGAGAAAGAGTCAGAGAAACACTTCTGAAGGATGTGTTTCCTCCTCCTCTCAGTAGGTCCTGTCCCTCCTGATTTAAAGCCCACTGTTTGACAGGTTATTTTTAAACGTCTCTGTGTGTGTGTGTGTGTGTGTGTGTGTGTGTGTGTGTGTGTGATGTCCTTATTAGTGCCAGGAGTGTCAAGAATCATTACATTTGTTCAGGTATTCCGCTCACACCAAAGAGGCAGCACAACAAGACTCAAAGGGACGGTCTATCTGTCTGTGTGTGTTTGTGTGTGAGAGAGAGAGAGAAAGAGTGTGTGTGAGAGAGAAAGAAAGAGAGAGAACGCTTCCCTTACCCTCGTTTGTCCTGTCAATCAAATCCATCCTCCTCCTCATGGAAACACGTGTCCAATAGTCACATCACAGAGTAGCATCACACCACACACACACACACACACACACACACACAGAGTGAGAGAGACGTTCATATGCTTGAGTCTGCCACCTAAAAGATTAAGATGCAGAAAACTTCCTTCCCACAGTAAAGAAAGTAGAGTACACTGCCATAGTGGAATCAGACCATGCACCAGTGATTCTTGATCTTGTTTTCTCTCAAAATCTAACGTAGCGCAATACCTGGAGACTGAACACAGCCCTATTGGCAGACAAACAGTTCTGTGAATTCATATCTAAAGCAATTGATGAGTTTTTGTTATTCAACAGATCAGACGTAATATCACCATCTACTTTGGGAGAAACTGAAAGTTGTTATTAGGGGAGAAATGATGTCATACTCCATATCACGTAATAAGGCAAGAAAACAGAGGGAGCAAGAACTAATTAACTCTATAAGAAACATAGACCGCCAGTACTCCACAGCCCCGACTCCAGAACTATATAAAGACAGAATCACTCTGAAAACTCAGTATGATTTATTAACGACGCAAAAAACTGAGAGACACCTCCTGTGGTCAAGAGGACACTACTATAAGCATGGAGACAAAGCAGGTCGCTTGTTAGCTTACCAAGCAAAGTGGTAAAACCCCAGGGCCAGACGGCTATCCTGTGGAGTTTTACAAAAAATGTTCATCTCAGCTAGCTCCTATTCTCCTTGAAATGTTTAACCATTTATTGAGTCATTCAAAACTACCACAGAGCCTAACAGAGGCATCTATTTCACTTCTATTGAAACCTGGTAAGGAACCACTTAAGTGTGAGTCATATCGGCCAATTTCACTTCTAAACACAGATGTAAAGATATTAGCTAAGATCCTTGCCTCAAGATTAGATACTGTAATGCCCCAAATAATTTCAATGGACCAAACTGGATTTATGAAGGACCGCCACTCTTTCACAAAAATTCGTAAACTGTTGAATGTTGTGCACTCTCCAGCATCCAGAAGTGGTTGTCTCCCTGGATGCGGAGAAGGCATTTGACAGAATCGAGTGGGATTATCTGTTTGCCGTATTAGAAAGATTTGGCTTTGGTTCTAATTTTATCTCTTATGTCCGCCTGCTATATACTTCCCCCAAAGCATCAGTAATAACTAACAAATTAGCTTCCCAACTTTTCCCTCTGTCAAGGGGTACCCGACAGGGATGTCCCCTCAGCCCACTTTTGTTTGCATTAGCTATAGAACCCCTGTCAATTAAGTTGAGAACATCACACGCCATACATGGGATTCACAGGATGGGAGTTGAAACATAGGATTTCTCTATATGCTGACGATTTATTGCTCTATATATCAGATCCAGTGTCATGTGTCCCTAATGTTGTGGAAATGTTACATGTATTTGGGCTTTTGTCCAAAAGTGAATGCTTTCCAATAAATAATTCTTAAGAGCTCTTCAGATTTCAGATACTGCACTCCCTTTCCGCATTTCCAAGTCTGGCTTTAAATACTTCATACAGATCACCCGTAACTTCTCTGATCTTTATGAAGAGAATTTCAAACCCCTCATGAGAAAACTAGAATCAGATCTTCTCAGATCTCAGAGATGGTCAGCCCTATACTTATCTCTCACAGGTACAGTTAATTGTATAAAAATGAATGTTTTACCTAGATTTTTGTATTTGTTTCAGTGTCTCCCAGTATTTTTGTCCAAATCATTTTTTCAGTCTTTGAATAAGTTAATCTTTTCTTTTCTGTGGGATGGTAAAACTCCT
Source organism: Alosa alosa (assembly GCF_017589495.1). Taxonomy (NCBI): domain Eukaryota; kingdom Metazoa; phylum Chordata; class Actinopteri; order Clupeiformes; family Clupeidae; genus Alosa; species Alosa alosa. The sequence goes on from NC_063196.1 coordinate 11,773,642, forward strand.
AGAATCCGGAGGGAGTTTCTAGAGAGACCCAAGAGCCAAGGGACCTAAGCTTCCCAATTTAAGGAATTATTATTGGCGTCAAATATACAAAAGTTATTTACTGGTTTCATTCTCCAGAAATGGAATGGTGCCAAGTTGAAGCAAACTCCAGCTTATCAACATCTCCCTCTGCTTTGGCTACAGCAAAATTACCTTTCTCACCATCACAGTATACATCAAGCCTCGTAGTACATTCTACTCTCAAAATATATGGGCGCAATTTAGACAACATTTCAAACTTCTTGATTTTTCTATGTGTAGCCCTATTTCCAATAACCACCTCTTTCCTGCAGCCAGAATGGATCATACCTTCACACAGTGGCAAGGAGTGGGTCTTATTAGATGTAGTGACTTTTATATAGATGGCCTTTTTGGCAGCTTTAATGATCTTACAAAGAAATTTAAACTACAACGGTCAGATTTATTTAGATATTTTCAGGTCCGTCACTTTATCCAAACATGGAGTTCAACCTTTCCAGCCTTACCAGCAAACTCAGAGTTGGACAATATCTTACAGATTCTTGTGCAGAGTAAAGGCCAGGTTTCAATTATATCAAACACAATATTTTCTTTTCAAAAGGTGTCATTAGATAAAATCAGGACTGATTGGGCTGAAGAACTTGGGATGGAGATATCTGATGCAGCTTGGGACTGTGCTCAGAGTAGAGTTAATGGAACATCCTCCTGTGCCCGCCTCAACCTGATACAGTTTAAAGTCTTTCACCGAATTTATTACACCAAATTAAAACTGTCCAAAATCTATCCAGACATTGATGACCGCAGTGACCGCAGTAATTCTACTTCAGCAGATATGGCTCATATGTTTTGGACTTGTCCAAAGTTAAGAGAATTTTGGTCATCTGTTTGCAGAACTTTAAATGAAGTATTTGACACCGATGTGAAGCCAAATGCAGAAATGGCCATTTTTGGTGTACTAGTGAGTGAAGTCTTAATGACCACTAATAAGAAAAACGCATTTGCCTTTGCCTCCCTTTTGGCTCATAGAAGGATAGTCCTCGAGTGGAAATCTCATCAACCACCGAATGCGTCAGTCTGGCTTAAGGACCAGATGCTATTCCTGAAATTAGAAAAAAATAAGTATTTCTCTAGAGGATCAACCAATACATTCCATAAAATATGGGATCCATTGTTGTCATACTTTGAGAGGCTTAACACTCTCCCCCCAGATAATATAAGGCCCTGATAATGTAAGACTTTGCCCAATATGCGCAATTGTGTGTTGTCTGATACATGATGTTTATTTTTATATTGAAATATAGTCAACAGGGGTATACAATAAAATCCGATTGTAGCTTACAGCATCCGACTATTTAGGTTAAGTTTATAACGTTGTGGGATGACCAAGCGTCTTCTGCTTACTGGCTCTGCAGCATCTAGTTTTGTTGGTAAACGGGAAACCCGTGTATGGATCTGTTTTGTCTTACCTTTCTTGAATAAAAACATGGTATAAATCTCTGTCTCTCTCTCTCACACACACACAGATACTCTCTCTCTCTTTCTCTCTCACACACACTCTTTCTCTCTCTCTCTCTCTCTCTCTCTCTCTCTCTCTCTCTCTCTCTCTGTGTACTAGTTTGGGGACTAAATGAAAGTGAGAAGCAGAATTTAATTCCCAAATTGAGCAAATGTGAAACAGGGGATGAAAATGAATAAATTAAAGGAGAGGGGAGCTGTGGCAATCCTCCAACTTATCATCTCAGAGGTGGTTGTGTGTGTGTGTGTCTGTGTATGTGGGGTCTCTCTCTCTCTGCTTCTCTCCTTTTCTTTCTCTCTCTCTCTCTCTCACTCTGTGTGTTTGTGTGTAGCAGAGAAACAGGGAAAATTAAGGAGTGTATGTGTGTGTGTGTGGGAGAGAGAGAAGCAAAATAAATAATGTTTGTTTGTGTGTGTGTGTGTGTGTGTGTGTGTGTGTACACTTCAACGCACACACACACACAGACACACACACACATACTTTTTTGTATGCAAAAATGCAAACATTGAGTACACTCATTTGATTCTTCCAAAGTGCTGAATCATACACACACACAAAATATCAGAGCCCTTATTAGGCACCCAAACACACTGTGATATGCAATGCAGTGGAGCGCCTGTCGGAGAGGCCCATAAAGTGCCCATCCAATTAGAGTGGCCAGTAGAGACGCGGGCTAATGAAGAGCTCCACTCAGACCAGCAGCACTCACTTAGGACACACACACACACACATTCATAGACACACACAGACAGACAGACACACACACACAGATTCATAGACAGACACAAACACACACACACACACAAGGTGAGACCCTGGATTAGTGTGTGCTATTTTTGGTGTGTTTTATTGTGTATGGAGCTTGTTAAGAGTGTGTGGGTGTGTGTGCGTGTTTCCCATTGTGGAAGCACCTTGTTAGGAAGATGAAAACGAATTCCTCAGTCACACCGGTGATTCTATAGGTTTTTCTTCAAGGGATGTTTCCTGCTGAAGATTGACCTAAGAGAGAAAAACATCACAGACACAAAGACACACACACACACACATACAGAGAAAATAGCTTATGTTGTAAGATTCCCAAGAATGCAGCTTTGTCTCGAGTTCAATCTCTTCTCATAGACGCTGTCTGGATCTTAACTTCAGTGCACTATGATCAAGCTTTCAAGTGTGTGCAGGTGGCTAGACTAAATAGGATAGGCAGCAATTAGTCACAAAGTCTGTCTCCCTTCCTCTGTCTCCATCCAGTCGTGGAGCAAACTCTTTAGCATCAGACATGATTTGGCTCGTAGCGTGTCAAGGAGACAATAGCATCCATTAGCGACTATGGATGGTCTGTTTCACTGGTGATGTAGCATTATTAGAGTTCACTGGTTCTTGGAAATTCATTTTTCCTTTCTGTTTTGCCCTCTCTCACACACACACACACACTCTGCTCTCTCTTATTCAGTGGACAATTGTTTTTTGGTTATTTGCATTTTGGAATGGCACACGACATGGAGGTCAACTCCCAGTCTGCACCTCACAGATTAATGAGGGCATGTGTGGGGTGGGGTGGGGGGTCGATAAAGGCTATTTGTGCAGGAGTCAAGGATAGAGAAAAATGGAAGTGAACAAAGACTTGAAAAGAGGAAAAGGTGACAGAAGGACAGAGCACAGTGGGCTACCAGCAGGGAACACAATGAATGCAGAGAGAGAGAGTTGCAAGAAAGACAGAACAAGAGTGAGAGACTGAGAGAACAAGACAGTGGATGTGTGTATGTGTGTACATGACTGTGAGAGAGGTGTGTGTGTGTGTGAGTGTATTTGTGTGAGAGAGAGGTGTGTGTGTGTGTTTGTGTGTGAGAGAGGTGTGTTTGTGTGTGTGTGTGTGTGTGAGAGAGAGGTGTATTGGTGATTTTGTGTGTGTATGTGTCAGGCTTTTTATTCCATTCATTTTCTTAATACCCTTTTGTTCCTGTTGTTCCTTCGTTCTCTCTCTCTCACTTCACCATTTCCTCATCATCAACATCATTTCCTCTTATTTTCTCTCTCCTCCTCCCTCCTCCCCTTAACTCCCCTCCTGCCTCTTTCTTCATCTTGTTTTTTTACAGTGATGAAGTGTTTTGAGAAGCTTGTGAAAAACATTATCTGCTCATCCCTCCCTGCCTCCTTCGACCCCCTCCAATTTGCTTACAGAGCCAACAGGTCTACAGAGGATGCCATCTCAAACCTCATGCACACCACCTTAACTCACCTGGAGGAGGGGAATGGGAATTATGTGAGGATGCTGTTCATTGACTTTAGTTCAGCATTCAACACGATAGTACCTCTCACCTTGGTCACAAAGATGTAGGCCTTAGGACTGAACACCACCCTGTGTCACTGGATATTTGACTTCCCTCACCAACCGTTCACAAGTGGTTAGAGTGGGGGTCTGACATCTGACTCATTAACCATCAGCACTGGTGCTCCCCAAGGCTGTGTTTTGAGTCCACTGCTGTACAACATCTACACACATGACTGCAAAGCCAACAGTAGTCATACCTCCATCATCAAGTTTGCAGATGACACAGTGATCTTGGGCCTGATTACTAACAACAATGAACAGCTCTACTTGGATCAGGTTGATGAGGTGGCACAGTGGTGTCAATCTAACAGCTTGACACTGAAAATCAATAAAACCAAGGAAATGGTAGTGGATTACAGAAGGAAGCAGCAGAACTACAGTTACACCCCACTAATGATCAGCGGGCAACCTGTAGAGAGAGTCACAAGTTTTAAATACCTTGGTGTCCACATTACTGAAGACTTAACATGGACTGTTAACACTCAATATGTTCTGAAGAAGTCCAGACAACGACTCTACTTCCTTCGTCAGCTAAGGAAATTCAAAGTTTCTACATCCATCATGAAGGCCTTCTACACTTCAGCGGTTGAGAGTGTTCTAACTGGTAGCATCATCACCTGGTATGGGAACTCCACAGTTAGAGATTGTAGTACTCTGCAGAGAGTAGTGCGCTCAGCTGAACGTACTACAGTATAAGAACTCAACTCCCTGCTCTACAAGAAATCTATTCCAGAAGAGTACTCCTAAGAGCCCAAAAGATTCTGAAGGACTCTTCTCATCCTAACAATGGATTATTCCTATCGCTGAAATCAAGAAGACGCCTATGTAGTCACAAAGCCAGAACTGAGAGACTCAGGAAAAGATTTTATCCCCAGGCCATCCGAACTCTGAACTCACACTATACTGACTTTGCACTCATTCACCCCCACACACACACACCTACATGACTTTTAGCACTTTTACATCCCTCTCCCTATGCTACAGACCTATTATTTATTTTCTTATTTCATCACACGTCAAAACACACACACACACACACACACACACACACACACACACACACACACATCTGACTTTCTCAGACTTTTGCACATCTCCATAGATTCTTATGCAGCCCTTGCCATTTAATCTACTAAACCCCTCTTCTACTGCACTTTCCCCCCATAAATGCACAAAAAGGCTGACACCAGACATAATTTCACTGCATTTCTTTCTTCCAGTAACTATATGCATGTGACAATAAACTTCCTTGTATCCTTGTATCCTTGTATCTTCCCTCTGAGTCAGCTGAGGCCCAGCACAGCGTTTAAGCAGAGAGGGAGTGATATATAGAGGGTACCGTACCAACCCCTCCCCTCTCTAGACCACAGGGGAGAGAATGGCTTACAACAACAACAACATCAACAACAACAACTTGTATTCATATAGCCCTTTATCAAAGTACCCTTTAAGGGAGGAGCTCACTAACCACCACCAATGTGAACACCCAGCTCTCAGTCTCTCGGCAGGTCATCAAGAATGCTGCTGCAACTTGGGCATCAGGAAGTATCTGCTACACATGATACATTACCTTTGAACTGTTATACATTTCATCACCAGCTCGGATGACATGGTACGTGATGAATGAAGTTGAATTGAATTGTGAATGAATGAACTATAAAACTGATTTGCAAGTATCTTAGTAAGCTTTATGGTTTGTGCACATTAAGTTCAGCTTTTTTTTATATAGGATCCTTGACTTAACAGTATTCCTACGATTAAGATTATCGTTATAATGATAGCACTGGGGTTAGGGTACAAACACCCTACACAGCATACATGTGTTATTACACCCTTATAAGTGACATATTTAGGGTGTAATAAACAGCATAATTACAATATCACATGGCTCTCCTTACATAACATGGTGTTGTCTCTCCGAACATTAAGCCATAGTAAATAAAGTGGTCAATGCATTATTAACTGTAGCAAATGTACATAATGTGGGTAAATGTACAGTATCCTAAATGGACAGAGATGAGCAGGCTTCTGTATCTGCTCATTGGGGCAGATTGAGAAAATGATCTTGATGTTGTTTCAATAAACAAACAATTAGCGGCAGCAGGAGACACAGGGCTGGGGAGTGTCGGGGAGAGTTTAGTGTTAGCTGTGTGCGTGTGTGTGTGTGTGTATGTGTTTGTTTATGTGTCTAGGTGTGTGTGTGTGTAATTGTGTTTGTGTGAATGTGTTTGCTTATGTGTCTCTTTGTGTGTGTGTGTGTGTGTGTGTGTGTGTGTGTGTGTGTGTGTATTTGAATGGGTGAGATTGAGCGAGAGTGAGTGTATATGTGTGTGTGTGTGTGTGTGTGTGTGTGTGTGAGAGAGAGAGAGTCGGGGGTAAGAAAGTTGAAGGTAAAAAGATCAGATTACTCCCCCCAAGTAACATACCCAGGAATGATATCACACAGTGCGGATGAGAGAGAGGACCTGTGGAGACCTTTGTGTGTGTGTGTGTGTGTGTGTGTGTGTGTGTGTGTGTGTGTGTGCAAGTGTGTAAAAATATAGCATGTGGTGCTGTGTAAGATTACCCCATATGATCCAGAGAGGAGGAAGAGGTCATTTGGATCTCAGCTTATGTTGTGTGTGTGTGTGAGAGAGAGGGGTCTATTTGCATAACTTTGTGGATCTTAGGAGGCTGGGAATGGTTGAGTTAAGTGGTTGAGGGAAGAGATTGCTGCTTTTGTTTTGAACTCGAGCATGATGTGTGTGAATGTATGGTGTGTGTGTGTGTGTAGTGTAGTGTCCAAACTGACCTTGGCAGTGTTAATCAGGCTGGACTTGAAACGGGGGCGGGGGGGATGATATCAGGCCTAGTTTATGAGAACACCTACTGTCTGGTGCTGGTGACTCCTCACACACACACACACACACACACACACACACACACACACACACACACACACACACACTGAGACCCACATCTGTTCTCTGTCCCTTCGGCTGCCAGAGAGAATCTTCGCCCTCAGTGTCACTCTGCCAAGTGTTTGATCACTGAAGCAAGAATGATGCCAGTCCAAATGTGTGTGTGTGTGTGTGTGAGAGAGAGAGAGACACACACACAAGAGAGAGAGTGTGTGTGAGAGAGAGAGCTGCCAGAGCTCATTGATCCAATCCCATCTCATGCCCACTGCCGCACACACACACACACACACAGCATAAATACTGGCATGCAGATAAAGCCCAACACAACCCAGCCTTTTGCCTTTAAAGCAACTGCAGTTAGTCATTCCCACTGAGAATGGCGCAGTAAAACACTGAGGTTAAATCTCTCCAAGGAAGTTAATAAGATGCAAGTATGTCCCACTACTGTTCCTAGTCCAGGTGTGGCTTTTTGAACATTCTAACATAAGATTCCCGCAACAATTCAAGGTTCTAAAGTTCTATGTTGAATTCAGAGCCTCTAGATCTCTCTCTAGGGCTCTGATTGAAATCAATGAACCCAGATATTCTTTAGAATGTTCATTTTCCAACATTCCTGTCACATAATGGTACACCTTTAAGGGTTAATAACAAACAATACATTTCTTTCATGTATTTTAATTTTGTTTATGCATGATCTCTAAAATTAAAGTATTGGGTGCAGTGTTACCTATTAATTGACTAGACTCTGGCGTAATACTGAAATGACAGAGTTGAAGATACATCGGGTTGGTTGTTCTTCATTTACCAAAACTCCATAGGCTATCCCAACATCTGGGGGAGGAAGTCCTAAGTCAGTGTTTTAGCTATAGCTTTATACTCCGATGTCTTCCCCACCTCCCACAAGTCAGCCAATCTGTAATTTATCAGATAACTAGCATGTTCATAGCTAGCTTGTTATAATATCATTACAAGTCGGACTGTCACATTGCTTCCTAAGAATACTCCTCTCCTGAAACAAATAATTATATTCATAATTTCTTTATATGAGTTTGGTGGATCTTCATGCCAAGCCCAGAGGAGTTTACCTTAGGCTATGTGAAAGGTGTTTGATGTCTTCTACTGAAAGTCAAGGACAATTTTAGTGTTTGCAAATAGGGAGAGTATTGCCTACAGAGTAGGGTTGGTTAGGTGAAGGTGAACTGAATTTCAACAATTCATCAATAAAGTCTGCGACTGTCAAAATAAAATACTACCCAACATTTGAAATAGAGTTGTAAAATGAAGGAAAACACTCATATAAATGAGTGTTGATGTGTTTAGAGAGGAGGTTAAGTGGGCATTGACAGGGTTAGTGTTGACGGATGGGGTGCTGTGTAAGTACTCATGCAGATGTGATAACTCATTAGCACTCTTGAGTTAGTTGGGTCAGACTGATCAGAGACCAGACTTCAGCAGTAGCCCATTGAGACCTGCCGCTGCTGATAATCAATAATTAATCACATCATCCAATATTAACTCCTCCATGAATTATTCACAATCCAGAGTGCATGTGATCTACATCATCACACAAGAGATTGCCTTGTGTCTATGGGTATGTGTCTATGGGTATGTGTGTGTGTGTGTGTGTGTGTGTGTATGTGTGTGTGTGGGTGGGTGAGAGGGTGCTTTGGTTTAGAAGAGCTTCATTATGTGTGTGTCTCTGTTACTTTGCAAGGGATGCATAATGCTAACCTTAGGAGGACTCTTAAAGGCACAAGTTGTGTAACAAATGTTTTAATGTTCAGAAGTGTGTGTGTGTGTGTGTGTGTGTGTGTATGTGTTCAAATAGGCTGAACATTCTTCACCATTTTGAAAGACTTTCAGAAAGTCTATTGAAGTTGAGCTCTGTCTGTGTGACTTATATAAGTGTGTATAATCATGTATTATTGGCCCAAAATATAGATGGTAGGACACAGACACACAAACGTAGCACACACACACACAAACGTGGCACGACACACACACACACACACACACACACACACACACACACAGGTTTGCGGACCTTGTCATCATCTGCTGTGAAACAGTATATGAAACAGTCTCATCCCTGTAAGTAGGGACTTACTGTGTGTATGTGTGGGGGTAGGGGTGTGTGTGTGTGTGTGTGTGTGTTTGGGTGTATTTGTGTTCATGTCTGTGACTGCTGCTGCTGAATTTCACAGCACATTACGCTTCTGCCACACTCCTTATGTGTGATGAACTACGTGTGTGTTTGAGAGAGAGAGAGAGAGGGAAAGAAAAATCTCACTGATGTGTATGTATGTGTATAAATGATCGCATAAGACTGTGAGCGAAATGATCTGACTTCTACCAGCGGCTAATGGAGCTAAACCCTGCCATGCACGCATGCACACACACACACACACACACACACACACACACACACACACACACACACACACACACACACACACATTTTCATCGGTCCCCATCTCTTTCTATTCCATCTCTCTCTCTCCCTCTCTCTGGCCCCTGTTCATCCAGCTGGTCCTCCCCTGCTCCCGCTAACTCTTCCCTCCTCCTGTGGAAGAGTGCAGACCAGGGCTTTGGGGGCAGGCAGATTTGTTGGCTAATTACAGTTCATTGCTCTCTGCTGTCATCCACGGCCAGTCCAGTGCTCCATCTCTCTCTCTCTCACCAGTCCAGTGCTCCATCTCTCTCTCTCTCTCTCTCTCTCTCTCTCTCTCTCACAGTCCAGTGTTCCATCTCTCTCTCTCTCACCAGTCCAGTGCTCCATCTCTCTCTCTCTCTCACCAGTCCAGTGTTCCATATCTCTCTCTCTCTCTCTCTCTCTCCAGTCCAGGGCCTCATTACAGAAACTTTCTAACTATAAAATCCTATCTTATCTCAGTTTAGGATGGCATATAGGATTTTTGGTATTACAGAAGCATGTTTCCAAACTGCATTTAGGAAAAAATCCTATCTTAACTTAAGATAGGATGGTTCTGTATTGGCAAAATTCCTAACTCAAGAATTTCCTAACTTAGGAATCCTAACTTAGGATGGCACAGACCCTGTCCTAAATTCAAAATAACTGCCAAAACTGACTGTCTCATCCATGTCCTCATCAACATTAACTCCCAAAGCCCTCAGTTCTCTTTTTAGTCCACCAGTCCGTATTTTTTGACACCAAGAAGGCCCAGCAGCGACTCCACTTCCTGAGGGTGCTCAGGAAGAACACACTGGACAGTAAGCTGCTGGAGACTTTCTACAGAGCCTGCATTGAGAGCCTGCTGACATACAACATCATGGTGTGGTTTACCAGCTGCACTGAAGCAGAGAGGAATAGGCTGCAGAGGGTGGTAAAGACTGCATAGAAACTGGTTGACCGCCCCCTCCCCACCCTGGTTGACATTTACAACTCTCGCTGTCTCAGCAAGAAACATCACAGATATTACACACCCATGCCACCATCTGTTGCCCTCAAGAAGGCGCTACAGGTGCATCAATTCCAGAACTAACGGACTCAAAAACAGCTTCATCCTCAAAGCCATAACCATGTTGAACTCAAACTAAAACTAATCCCCTCCCACTGCCAGTGCTATATTTTCGTTGATTATTCTCACCACCTGTCTTGTTGTTTTAACACCTACCTATTTATTCTGTTATTACATACTATAACATATAAATAATTCAGAATATAAAATAATGAATGCAATATGCACTTCAGCCTCCACTCAGGATCTGCTTGTATGTGGCCCGTCTTCCAAAACCTACGTGCACAAGTAGTTTGAGTAGAGCTACAGATCTTCATTATCTCCCTGCTTGATGACCTCTTATCACGTATGGTATTATTTCATGATCTTTAAACTTTTTAATGTTGTCATCAGTTAACTTCATTCAAGTGTCGTTCAATTGTGGACGTTCGTAGGGGGCGGAGAAAAGCGCAGATTACTTTATGAATTGAAAGTTTGATAAATACGGCGTAAACCTGGGTATCACAGCGTTCGCTATCTTTGTCCATGGCGTATGTTCGCAAATGTATACATCTGGCCCAGAGTGTTTCCCTGACGGGATACAGTGTGTCTGTGGGACAGAATTGCTCGGTCCTGCTGGTGCGGATGCAGTCCCTTTGCTTCCGTCTGGAGCAGAGCCAGAGTCCAGAGACATGTCACCGGCCACCATGCTCCCTGGAGGAGGCCAAGAAGGACCTACGCTTCCTCATGCTGCGCAGGTACCCCAGGTGAGGCAGCGGTACACACACATGCAGTCATACAAGCACTCATATCCTACTCCTAGCTATAGTCTCCTCTACAATGTAGCTTACATGTTAGCTTCAATGTGACCATTATTTCCCAACTATTAGCCGAGGTTTATACATTGCTTTTGAAAAAAATTCTTCGGCTATGAGGTTAATACATGGGGGCAGTTAATATGGTATTAAAATGGTTTTGGTTTTTTAACTTGCATAAAACACTGTCCTGAGGTTTATACACAATGCAGCTAATACACAGGAAATTACTGTATACCGGTACTGTTTATAAAACAAATAAATATATAGGGGGATCAAATGTCCCCATCTGGTCCTACAAATCATTGGGTTGCAGAATTATATTTAAATTATATTTATTAGCAGCTTTTGTAGTTCCTTTTTGGTCTTCTTTTTGTTTTTCTTTTTAGTTTCATCCACGTCCTCATCAGTGTTAACTCCATAAGGTTATATTCTCCATTCTAGAGGTTGAATTTGATTAAGGTGATGTTCAGTAATAGTTCAGTAACATTTTGCATACTGAACTTGAATCAGTATGCAAAAATACATTTTATAAAACATGTACATTTTATAAAACAAATATAAATATAGGGGGATTATACGTTCCCATCTGGTCCTTAGTGGTCCTACAAGAATATTTGAAAAATGAATAAAGGAGTATCAGTGAAAATCACCAGAAGTCTGGCTTCTGGTTTTGGTTTTATTAATTGTTGATGATGGTCCTCGTCCTTGTCTGTCCCGTCTGCTGCTGTCCTACCACACAAAACCTCCTCCTAGGGACGGAGCGTTTGTGAATCTGTAGGGCACTCCAGAAACAGGCCTCTCACTCCGCCTCCTCTTTCCTGCCTCCAGCGTCCAGCCTCCATGCTCTCTCTTTCTCTTCCTTTTCATTCGTCCATCTGAAGTGAAACAAATTGGAGAGGCGTTTTATTAAAATTAACTGCTGAACCATTTTGATGTTTTAAATGTGAGCTCACTTTTTACATGGCCCACTTATTGCTCAAGTTGGGTTTTGGTGATGCAAGGCCATTTCTTACACCCAATGTGAGCAGGTATTCTACTCACCCAGAGTCGAGTCCACTTTATATAGGAGACTGTCCAGCACGGCTTCTCCTTCATTTCTCTCTGATTCAGGGATCTCCATCGGAATAGTTGATGTCTCTTTGTAATCTTGGTTGTCCAGGTCAGTTTTGCCGTGCTCGACTTCCTTTAGCTCATTTATTAGGAAATTTTGTAGTTCCTTCTTCCTTTTGTATTTCCTTTGAGCTTCATCCACGTCATCATCAATGTAAACTATCAAAGCCTCCAGTTCATTGAGGGCAGATAGAATGTATTCAGGGGTATCCATGGGCATAGTGTAGTCGTTATAAGCCCTATTTTCCAGTCCTTTTTTGTCCTCCTCGATCTTCTTCAGCTCCTTTATGAGGAGCTTTTGGAGTTTCTTTTTGGTTTTCTTTTTAGTCTCATCCACGTTCACGTCAATATTAACTCCCAAAGCCCTCAGTTCTCTTTTTAGTTCCACCAGTCCATATCTTTGGACGCATCTCTTAATTTTTTTTAAGTCTTCATCCTGCCGTGCTGCCAGGCAGCAGGCTAAAAACCAGCAGAGCCACATTAAAATCAGATCGTCAGAAATCACAGTTTGAATTTCAATATTAACAAAATTGAAACCAGCCAACATCTACACAAACTCAAGCAAAAGTGAACAAAAATTCCAGTTTACCCTGTGCTATGTTCTATGACATCATGATGTTGCCTAGCCACCTTTGTGATCCTAAACGGAATGGTATGATGTAAATGTAAATCAGGGGCCTCATTACAGAAAGCAAAGATTCTAGAAAGGAGCTCTAGAATCTTTGACAGAAACTTAACTATGAAATCCTATCTTATCTCAGTTTAGGATGGCATTTAGGATTTTTGGTATTACAGAAGCATGTTTCCTAACTGCATTTAACTGAACTTAAGATAGGAATTACAGGCCATTACAGAACCATCCTAACTCAAGAATTTCCTAACTTAGGATGCCACAGACCCTGTCCTAAATTCAAAATAACTGCCAAAACTGACTGCAACAGTCTTGTTGGGTTGTTGCCTAGCCTATGACTAGATGAGGAACATGACTGTTAAAGCATATTACAAATAAATTGCCTAAGTGAAAACTTTGACAAGCAATATACAATGTTTAAGCTATGTGTTTTAAAATAATTATAACAAATACATATTAATCAGTATAACAGAATATTAATCTATTATTTATCATTATTAGCCTAATATATTTTTGTTTTCCCTCTTTTTATCCTGCACATCAAATGAATCAACATTGACACACTCTCTTGCTTTCTACATGAATATAGGCCTAACTATTTCTCTCTGATATTATGGTTCCCATTTTAGATAATTTGAGTCACACAGATGAGAGAGAGTCTGCGTGTGTGTGTGTGTGTGTGTGAGAGAGATGATTTGAGGAGTATGTGTGTATGTAATTCATCAGTCATTAATGCCTTCATAACATCACGGCTTGATTACTGCAATTCCCTCTTACCTAGGTCTCCCCCTATCACTGTTGTCCGGCCTTCAGACGGTCCAGAACGCAGCGGCAAGGCTGCTAACTGGTACCAAAAAACTGGAGCATATTACCAGTCTTAGCCTCCCTTCACTGGCTCCCAGTTCATTTCAGGATCCAATTTAAGATTCTGCTCATGTTTTTTAAAGCACAAAATGGTGTGGCAACAATCTACATCTCTGACCTCATACACCCCCATTCAGCCCCCAGGTCTCTATGTTTGTGGGAGAGTGAACGACTAGGTGTGTGTGGGAGTGTGTGTGTGTATGAGTGAATAAACAAGAGAAGAGATTCTGTATAGATTGTGCAGAGTATTTGAAACTCATTAGTGTCTAAGTTGCCACAATTGAAAATGTCAAGCAGAAGGGCCTGTATGAATGACTCCCTCCTCTTAAACGAGAGAGATGTGGAATATAAAATATTCAGGAGGATCCATAACAAAAATGATTTCTCCTGCATTCTTATTTCTCCTTTGGGGGTTTGAGGAGCTATATAAAGAATAAGTTAACATTCATTACCAAAGCAAAACAATTATTTCTCCTCCATTAAAATGTTTTTTTTTTACTATTTATTTTTTAAATTCAGTCATCTTGGCCCAATCCTCTCTTATGTAGACTCCAGGCAGTTATGGGAGAGAGGCAAGTCAGGCACACAAATGATTACACTGATGTGTTTGTGTGTTTAGAGTCTCACTGGTTTTGAATGGAATGGGCAGCGCTGCATTGGGACAAATGCTGGCTCAGTTAACCACGTTTCATTCTTCATCACTGTCAACGGCATCATCATCGTCAGTGTTATATTCATGAGCGCTAACAGTGGCCTGCTGAATATTTATAATCATGAGACTCCACTCGACTGCTGCTGGAGATTACCGGCACACACACAAGCATCTGCATCCTCATTGGTGGTTGCTGGCGGCGACGTTTGTGACATGGGAGCAGATGACTGGAGCAAAAGAGAAAAAGAGAAAGAGAGAGAGACTGAAAGAGAATAAGAGAGAGAGGGAAAGTAAATGTGCCAAAAATAAAGGGTGGTAGAGAGAGAATGAGAAAAAGAAGAGAGAAATAGTGGTAGAGTGAGAGGGGGAAAGAGAGAATGAGCGAAAGCAAAAGAATGGGAGAAAAAGAGAGGGTGGTAAAGAGATGGAGACAGAGAGGGAGAGAGAGAGAGAGAGAAGACAGAGAGAGAGAGAGAAGACAGAGAGGAAAGAGAAGACCGAGAGAGATAGCGGAAGCTAATTGGACAAGCCCTGGAGAGTGTGGTGTCGCTCTCTCTGCCAATTAAAAGTTGTGGGTCTCCTCACGCTGCTGTGGTTGCTGCCTCTATGGCTGTCGAGTCAGGGAGAAAGGCAGGAAACTTAGGAGGAAAAGTGCACAATCAGGGGAACACACAATAAATCTCTCACTCATGAATGTATGTCAACACACACACACACACACAGTTAGTGAGTGCATGCACCCATATAAGGACCCCCTTTGTGCATGAGTGCTTGCATTTCTAGAACCTATACACACATATTCACTTACTCTCTCTCACAGGCACTAACACATCATTCTTGACCACACTGAAATGTACACACATAAGGACGATTTAGCTGGTACTTGTAAAAATGTTTATTTTTGTTCTTAAGAATAAAACATATTATAGCCATATTACATGTAGTGTGTCAGTCCAATTTAACTACCTCGGGAAAAAAAACAACCAATACAGATTACAGCTGTGAGTGGATTACATCAACATCACCACCACCACCACCATCATAATCATCATCATCATAATCACAATGGCAGACTTCTTCATCATCATCATTATCACAGTCATCTTCATCATCATCATCATCTTGGTAAAGATGGGGTCGTCATGTGGTGACCAGAACGAATAGAAACTACACAAAAGGGGGGGGGGATCTAGGAAAGATGGAAAGAGGGATAGAGGGATGGATAGAAAACACCATGAGAGGAGAGCAGTTGCTCCACACTCTGTTCTTAATCTGTACCTTCTTTTACTTTTCTACTCGCTTCAGTCATTTCAATTCTTAGTTTTACCTTCCAGGTCAAAGGGCAAAGGGACCTTGGTGTGGACCACAGAGTAGAGGCGAGTGGCTGACTGGGGGGGGTAGAAAGTAGAAATGGAGGGATAGAAAGACAAGAGAAAGGAGGACGAGACTGAGGTAGCGAGGCAGTCATGGCTTCTGATTTCTCCAAACGTAGATCTAGAAAACTAGAGTGCTATATATAGAGAGAGATATGTATATGTGTGTGTATATATATATATATATATATATATATATATATATATATATATATATATATATATACACACATACACATATATATATATATATACACACACACACACACACACAGGTACGGTACACACATACACACAAACGAGTCGACCTGGACTTGACAACATGTGGACTCTAGGATAGCTTTGCTGATAAATATACAGGATGCTTTTAAAATAGACTGTGGGTCTCTTTTGATTATCTTCACCAACACAAGCTGCTCAGGCACAGGTGGATTTAAACTCAGTAAAAGAGAGAATGTGTGTGTGTGTGTGTGTGTGTGTGTGTGTGTGTGTGTAGATGGGTGTATTTGTGTGAATGTGTGTGTGTGTGTGTGTGTGCATGTGTGTGTGTAAAAAGAAGGGGTGTGAGATCCTTTCATGCGTGATTACTGATAAGACACCACAACATTTAAGGGCACACATGTCTGAAGCACACACAAACGTGTGCGTGCGTGCGCGTCCAACACACACACACACACACACACACACACACACTTGCTTTTCCACGCACACAATGGCAAATGTGGAAAGCTGCCTTCTCTATGTGCATGCCACACAACTGATCTTCAAAAACTTGCTTTCTATGAGGGTGTGTTGTGGGCATCTGTGTGTGTGTGGTGTGTGCCCAGATTAAAAAATGAAATAAAAATAGAAATGACATTCACACTCAAGGAGTACAGTACAAAGCCCAAACTCCTACTACAACCAACCCCCTACATCACAAACACACACACACGCTTTCACACACACACACACACACACACAGACACACACACACACAGACACACACACACACACACACGCTCTCACACGTACAGTTGCATAGAACACACAAGAGGGGAATTGTTTTTCTTGTTTTTTTGTTCAGCGTGCAGTTGTGTTAAGTCTTAACGTCTCGTTAGAGTTTTTCAGTCGGTGTTGTGTGTGTGTGTGTGGTCCGGTCCAGAGAGGGTCCTTTAAAGTCTTTGGGTCCGATCTCTCCCTCGCAGCTGATTGGTCAAACCGATCTCTCCCTCCTCTGATTGGTCAATCGGTTAGGAAAAGTGGTGGCGGTGACATCACACGAGTTTCGGTAGACAGTAGAGGTTTGATTAGCCCTCAGGTGCTCCTTACATGACCTGGATGCCAAAAAATAAACACACACACGGAGAGACACACACATTAACAAAAACATACAGAATTCCCTTTAACATACATTAGAATGTATAAGGATGACCACACAATTACCCTAAGCAATTCGACAAACTCATATGGACACAGAAGCAGGCGCACATGCACACACAGTATGTCATTTCTTACCTGAGGTCGTGCTGACATACTTGATGCTATGGGCAGAGAGGAAACCAACATTAAAATCAGATTAAAAATAGATTTCGGTTAAGGTTTGTGTGTCTGCATGTGCATAAAAAGTTAGTGGGTCTCTGTGTGTGTATGCTAACTGGCTGTGTTTGCGGATTAGCCTGTGGCTCATGCCAATTGCTATGGATTTTCCACTGAAGCTACTGATGAGCTTTCGACCCCTCAGATGCGCACGCACACACACACAAACACACACCATCACCAACACAAATGCATATTCAACTCTGGTTGGCTTTTGACCCTAAAATGCACGCAAACACAAATGCAAAACCAAAAACAAATACACAAACACACACACAAACAATATGCTAAAGCCACTGATGAGTTTTCGACCCTCCAATGTAAACTCGGCCTTAACCACTCAAGCACAATCTATTACATTAACTTTTACTCCAAGCAATGAAGCCCACTGTTTGCTATATCAATATGCTTGTGCTTGTGTGAGAGTGTGTGTGAGTGTGTATGCCGTCAATTCGAAAGCAAAAAAGTTTTAATACAAAAGTAAAGATTTGCAGGCGGATCAATCCTTACTTTCAAAACTGCTGAAAGGGTAGAGAGAGACAGAGAGAGAGAGAGAGAGAGACGGAGAGAGAGACAGACAGAAAGAAAAGGAAATTGATGGGGAGTGTGTGTGTGTGTGTGTGTGTGTGTCAGTGTGGGACTGGTAAAAACAAGCAGCACACACAAACCGCTGGAATATGACAGAAACAGTGTGTGTGTGTGTGACAGAGAAAGTCAAATAGAGAAAGGCTTAAACAAATAGACAGACACAGAGAGACAGAAAGAGAGAGAGAGACGGCAGAGATAGATAACAACAACGCCAGATAGAGAGAGAGAGATACAGAGGGAAAGAGAGATAGACAGAGAGGGAAAGAGAGATAGACAGATAGAGAGGGAAAGAGAGATAGACAGATACAGAGGGAAAGAGAAAGATTGAGAGAGAGAAAGAGATTGAGAGAGAGAGAGAGAGAGAGAGAGACAGATAGAGAGGTAGTGGTTGTGAGATAAGAGCAGAGCTGTAGGTACGTGCTGCACGCTGTGATAGAGAGAGAGAGATGGATGGATGGAGGGGTGTACATACGTACCGCATGCCGGAAAGTTGTTATTTATCTGCTCCAATACGTCTGCCAGGTCTGAGCTGGAATCTGTACACACACACACACACACACACACACACACACACACACACACAGCGTTAAACCTTTATTATTTTAAATGATCAATACTACAATTTAATTTATGTGTGTGCAAGGGAAATTAACATACCAGTGGGCATGTGTGTGTGTGTGTGTGCATGTGGGTGTGTGTGTTTCTTCACCTGTGTGTTCGGGTAGTGACCCCAGCTCCTGCGGGAGAGAACCAGAAGGGGAGACCCCATTAACCCTGGAGTCAGGCTGGGAGAGAGAGGGAGGGAGGGAGGG
The DNA here is from genome assembly GCF_017589495.1 of Alosa alosa. Taxonomy (NCBI): domain Eukaryota; kingdom Metazoa; phylum Chordata; class Actinopteri; order Clupeiformes; family Clupeidae; genus Alosa; species Alosa alosa. The sequence goes on from NC_063196.1 coordinate 11,792,286, forward strand.
AGAGAAAAAGAGGGAAGGAGGGAGGGAGGGAGGGAGAGAGGGAAGGAGAAATAAAGGGAGAGGAAGAAAGAGAAAAAGCAGGAGAGAGACAGAGGGAGAGTGAGATAGAGAGGGAGAGAGGAGGAAGGGGGGAGGGTAGTGAAAGAAAGAACAAATAAGATGTATAAAGGGAGGGGTGGGAGAAAGTGGGAGATAGGAGGAGAGAAAGAGAAGAAGGGAGAGATAGGGTTGAATGTGGAGAGAGAAAGTGGGGATAGTGGTACGGAGAGATGGAGGAATGGAGAGAGTGAGAGGTGAATCAAGAAAAGGAGAGAAAGAGAGGGGAAAGTGTGTGGGAGAGGTTCATTATTCAAACGTCTGGAAAAATAATTTCTACTGGCACTGTTTTCTTGTTTTGGCTTCAAACAAAATTCAATTCTGAGTGAAAATCTACAACAAGAACATCAACCGTACCAGAATGACAGGAGTTACATAAATACAGACACATACACACACACACACACACACACACACAGGCATATTTGACTGAGGTTATGTTTGACTGAAACATGACAACATAAACAGGCACATCAAAGCAAGATTAAGCATTTAAATATCGGTTTTCGTCCACACACAGCCTAGATTTAACACCTGCTTGCGGTGTTTGCTGTTTGAAATTGAGTCCACTTTGTTTGATCAAAGATCTAAAAAAGAAAAAAAAACTGCATGCATATGAGTGTGCATGTGCCTGTGTCTCTGTCTCCGTGTGTATATATATATATTTACTATATGTTTACTATATGTACTATATGTTTCTCTGTGTGTGTGTGTGTGTGTGTCTGTGTGCTCCAGCGTATCTATTACAGATTCTTACAGACTCCACTCGCTGACTTTTATGCCATAGAACAAGACCTCTATATTCTAACCTGTCAAACCTCACCTAGAATAGCACATTAATAATGTATGGACACAAGCACTGCACCTCCCAGCTCTAAAACTGCCCTTATATGAGGCCGTCCTTCCACCTCTGGATGTAATATACCAAACATCAATAACTTCTCACCAGGATCCAGGACTAGGCCACTTTTCCTTTAACACTGCCCCACTCAAATGTCAACAACTTTTGTCGACACCATCAGGGTCGAAGACTCACCTTTAAGATTGACTATTTAAATATCAACAAACTTCCAATCACCTCTCAAGTGTCAAGAAACCTTCGTCAGAGAGGCTTAGGGTTTTACTTTTTTAATATTCCTCCATTTAAATATCAACAAAAGTTCATATCACCAGGATTTGCAAACTGTGCCTTTAAGACTGCTCCACTCTCAGCATGAGCTGTTTATTGCTCCAGCTAGAGGTCTGAGTGGTTGAGGCGGCACTTAAACAGCTAATATTTATAGACAGCTGCTTGCTGCCTGCTGGCATCAATAACGATTTTCTTTCCCGGACGTTCAGGCTGGACCAAGTTTTGTTTTATTTCAGTGATTCTGTTCTGTTGTTCTGTTTTCTGTTGTTCTGGTGTGTGTGTGTGTGTGTGTGTGTGTGTGTGTGTGTGTGTGTAAGTGTTTGTATATACAGAGTGCAGTGCATACAGCAGTTGTAGATGTTACTTTCTTAGATGAACCATCTAAATTCATGTAAACCATGTCAATTCTGGTGTTCGTTGTTCTGGTGTGTGTGTGTGTGTGTGTGTGTGTGTGTGTGTGTGTGTGTGTGTGTGTGTGTGTGTGTGTGTACGGTTTGGTACCTGATGCAGCAGCTGTCTGAGTCGGTGGAGTTGGGACTCCAGCTGTTTGTTGTGCTCCTCCAGGATGGTCATACGCGCCTCAAGTCGACCCTTGTGTTGCCGCAGCAACCGAGCCTCGGCCAGCAGGTCCGACTCGCCCCCGGGGCCGGAACTGGAAATAGATCCGGAACCGGAACCACCGCTCCCGGGCCCCTCAGGGGACCAGGCGGAACCGGCCGGGGCCCGCTGCTGTTCTAACTGGAGGTCCTCATACTCGCGCTGCAGAACTCTGGAGAAGGGGTGAGGACGGAGGGATGGGGGGAGAGAAAGGCAGAAGAGACGGATAGAAGAGGGGAGAAGGGAGAGAGTGAAGAGAGAGAGAGGAGGGTGGAAAGGGAGATTGAGTGAGAAAGAGAGCAAGGAGGAAGAAAGAGAGTAGAGGGGGAAGAGAGGCAAACAGGGGGAGGTAGAGAGGGAGAGAGATGAAAGAAAAGAGACAGGGCAAAAGAGGGAAGAGAGAGTGGGAGGGGAAATGGAAGGAGAGAGGGATGAGAGAGACAGGCAGAGAAAGTAAAGAGGAGGTGAGACAACTAAGGGATTAATTATTCCCTGGTGGATCTATCTTAAATAACTGCTGTGAACAGCCATCACTCATTCTGCCAACAGCACTTGGAGACTCCTTCTTTGGCTTTAACCAATGCAGCGGTTTTGCCAGCCACAACGGTGCCAATGACTAGAATGATAACATTCTTTACTTTCGCTATCCAGATAAAAATCCTAGATACAAATCTGTTTTTAAGTGAGATAGGCTTTATTAAGTTGTAATTTGGGGCTTTTTTTTAAAAAAAAGAACCTTTTACTTGATAAGACAGTAAAGAGAAGACAGGAAATGAGTGGAGAGAGATGGGGAGGTCTGGGAAATGACCTCAGGTCGGATTCGAACCTGCGTCCCTGTGGGCACTGAGCCTGTGTGTTGTATGACACACCAACACCACAGCTGTGCTACAACTCCCTCCTAAGAGTCAGGCTTCCCACTCCAAGTCAAATGTGACATTCCCCTGACTCATTTCCCTGACTATCATGAGCTAAAAAGCTGACATTCCATGACCTTGAGAAAACAAGCCGTAGCAGTGTTACGGGAAGCATCTGAATTAACCCAAGAGAGAAAAACACTACATGGAGAATATTATTTCTGATAAA
>NC_063196.1:11800190-11802690 GCF_017589495.1 Alosa alosa
ACTAAATTATAGAAAGGAAGGGATCAATTCCCCCCAAAACAATAAATGGATGAAAGGATAAAACAAACATATAAGCCTATCACTGGTTTGAGGTTATACAGTAGCTCTTCTTTAGTGGCATGCCGATAACATATTTTTGCTGCTGCTAGTGCAGTTTCTTTAACCTCTCCGAATATATATTTCAGTTTTCCTTCATTTGTTTGTTTTGTGAACTCTGGGCAGATATTTCTTGCTTTTGTGTAGAATTCACATCTTAGGTCTGTATGATGACTGCACTCAGTGAGAAAATGCAGCTCTGTTTCTACAGCACTCTGAGAGCAGAGAGGGCACAGCCTGGCTTCTCTAGGTTGTGCCCACTGAGTCTGAACATTGTCAAGGACTTTGTATGTTTTTTGTCTTTTAATGTGTCAAGATAAGGGGCTAATTTGTAGTCGTAGTTAAGGGCCAAATATCATTCGAGTCTGTGTTGTGTTTTGGTGACTTGGTTCCAATATGTAATATATTTTTCTTTCTCAGTGTATGTAATTTTGTTGGGGTGGATTTTCTCTGATAGTCGAATTTCGTCTTGGTGTTTTTTTAACTTCCATTAGATTAGTGGGTGTAATATTAGTCATTTCACTCATCAGAGACTAACCTTAGCCCCCCACTTTCCCACTCTCAGAGACTAACCTACCCCCCCATCTCTCTCAGAGACTAACCTTCCCCCCCATCTCTCTCAGAGACTAACCTTACCCCCTCCCCTCTCGATCAGAGACTAACCTTACCCCCCCTTCTCTCTCAATCAGACTAACCTTACACCGATCAGAGACTTTGACACCAACAACATGTCCTCTCAAGGCCAAGCCTACAGCCACACACCCAACATGCTAACACCACACTGCTAGCTAACCAGGACACACTGCGAGCAGGAAATGTTTAAAGCTGACTAGCACCTTTGCTGATGGGTTAAATGAAGTGGTTAACTTCAAAATTAAGGGCTTAAATTAAACCTTGGGTAAGTTGCAAAAACAATCAATATTAATATCGACTGATATAATTTTATTGTGAAAGAATTGCCAGTCATATTCCTCCCAGCCTTTATCTCAGACATTCATATGTGGACATAATTTGTTTTGGTAATATATTTGTCTTAATTCATATGTATGATTTTTATAATATTTTTTCTTTGAATAGGAGGAACAGGTGATGGTGTGCTAACCTGTACAACAACTGGCGAAGGTGTGTGTGTGTGTGTGTGTATATGAGTGGTGGAGGTGGAGGTGAAGTGCATGCTGGGAGATACTCACATGCTTCCTGTGGCAGAACTGCTGTCCGTGGGGAGGGAACCATTGGAGCGTTCCATCTGAGCCAACCTGACACACACACACAAACATTATTAAAGCCATAGGCAAATATTATATGAGACAGAGAGACTGTGTCTGTGTGTTTGTGTGCGTGTTTATGTGTGTTTGTGTGTGTTTGTGTGTGAGAGAGAGTGTGCATACCTGTTGGCGAACTGCTCAATTCTTGAGTGTGTATCATCATGAGACAGTTCTGGAGACGGGGACAGTCTGTAGGGACGAACAGAATGAATTAGAAACACACACACACATACACACACGTGCCTGCGCTCGCTCGTGCACGCACACGCACACACACGCACACAGACGGAAACCCAAACACAAATGGTCTCTGCTGATCTGATCTAGTGGACAGGGGCGTGTTACTCCGACGGATGGGTGCAACTAGAGGATGCGGCTCGAGGATGTTAAAAAAGAAGACGGGACAGAGGAGAGGAGAAGAAGAGTGAGAAAGAGAGGGAGGACATAAGGGAGGAATCGAGGGAGAGGTGCATCATGCTGAGGGGGGGTCTGGTCGTTTTGTGGGGGTCGAGCATGCGTGGTGGCGTGCAGGTGGCTGATGGGGGGGTTGTGGGGGTGGACAGAGGGGTCGTGCAAGGGTTGTGGATGTGTGTGTGTGTGGGCGGTCTTGCTGAAGGGTCCAGGGGGGATACTCACTCATACTGCTCTGGACACATGCTGAGGAGGGTGACGGGACTGTAAGAGGTCAGAGGTCACAGGGTCAAAGGTCAACACACACTCACACACACACGAACACATATACAGCTACATACAGAAGGACAGTCCCATACACAATCACACTGATTTTCAGGGGTATGGTACATCAGGAAGAGAGTGGACTGAAACACACATACAAAGACATCTTTAAAGGGGTGGTTCAGGATTTTGGACATAGGACCTCATTTCCAAGTAAGCAAGTTTGATATTTATCAGTGGAGACCGTTTTTAACACGTTTCATCCAGTCCTTCTAATTGCAGAGTTTGCAGGTGCTAGGCTAGCGCAAGTCATCAGTATGTGTTAGCCTGCCAAGGAAAACAGTTTTACCCACTCCAAAGTACACCCGAGGCAAATTCCAGACAATCGATGTAAATGTCTATTTTGATAGAATAGTGTTAGAAATATAACTACCCTCGCATCGCATTGCAATAGTTATACTTTG
>NC_063196.1:11805190-11807690 GCF_017589495.1 Alosa alosa
TTCACACTGAATATTTCCTCAGTAAAACATGTGCTTCCACTAATTAGTTCAATGCTACACACATGGACACATACACAGACACAGAGGGATGCTCAACTTAACCCTGACCTCAATAACTAACTTTCTACAGAATATTTTTGGGATGGCGCAAAGGGGGTAAAGACTAGGGATTTGAGAGGCATGATCAAGCGTGCACGCACACACACACACACACTCTATGCCAACCCAAGGGATAGGAGTTGGCTTTAACGTGTGTGTGTGTGTGTAGGGCTTATTGACTAATCAGTAGAATTACAGACGGTGGAGCCCTTGGCAGAAGTAGAAACAAGCTGCTAACAGCCACTGCGCGTGCACACACACACACAAAGTTAATGGTTACATTAACAGCTCAGCCTCCTGCTGTGGTTTGAATGGTCCAGTGTGTTAGTTGAGCACCCTGAACCGCAGGCCTGAGGGTATGTGTGTGTGTGTGTGTGTGTGTGTGTGTGTGTGTGTGTGTGTGTGTGTGTGTATGAAATAATAAATGTGTGTTTCTTTGTGAGTGTGCAATGTGAACAGAAACAGAAAAATACAATGAATGAGAGGGACAAACGTGTGTGTGTGTATTTGTGAGACTGTGTGTGTGTGTGTGTGTGTTTGTGTATAAGTGACTGTGTGTATTTGTGAGACTGTGTGTGTGTGTGTTTGTGTATAAGTGAGTTTGTGTGTATCTGTACGACTGTGTGTGTGTGTTGAAATGAAGAGAGTTTTAGCTGAACTTCTTCTGTCCTTACAAAGCAGAACAGCCTCCCCACAGAGACTCTACTCTCTCTCTAAGAGGCATCAGGAATCAAGAGGCCATAACACTGTGTGTATTTGTGAGTGTGTATGTTGCTTCTGAATAAGGAATCACAACACTCTGTGTGTGTGTGAGAGAGTATGTGCAGAAGAACAAAGACAAAAGAAGTCTGGTGAGTGGAAAGTGTTCTGTTTTCAGGCCACAGTCCTGCACTTTATCCATGCAGTTCTTTCTTTTCCTCCTCCATCTCTCTCTCTCTCGGTGCATTCTGCTCCTCAGCTTGAACAGAAGTGATTTCACTTTCTCCCCCCTCTCTCTCTCTCTCTCTCTCTCTCTCTCTCTCTCTCTGCCTATACCATGCAAAGCAATGCTTAGTGACTGGCCTTTTATTTATTTCCGCTCTGAAAAGTGACCTCACTTTCTAAGCCTAATCTGGCGATGTGAGTGTATGTGAGGGGTCTGTGTGTGTGTGTGTGTGTGTGTGTGTGTGTGTGTGTGTGTGTGTGTGTGTGTGTGTGTGTGCGTGTGTGCCTGCATGCATGCATGCGCGTGTGTGTGTGTGTGTGTCTTCTCGAGTGACTGAATGTGAAATTGACACCGCAACTGACACTTTCCATTAGAATGCCACTTCTCCAGGAGCCCCTTAAACAGCAGTGGGGCTAAAATACTGATTTGGAGAAAGAGAGAGAGATAGAGAGAGAGAGAGAGAGAGAGAGAGAGAGAGAGAGAGAGGGGGGGGGGGTAGAGAGCTGAAGAAGAGAAAGGGAGGGGGTGTGGAGAGCTGAGAGAGAGAGAAAGAGCAAGAGAAAATATAGCTTTAGGAGAGGAAAAAAAGGATGGATCGAAAGGGAGAGAGAGAGAGAGAGAGAGAGAGAGATCGCTTTAGAAGAGGAAAAAGAGAGGGATGGAGAGAGAGGAAAAGGAAGAAGTACCAGCTGAAGAGGGGAGACAGAGGGATGGAGGAGGGGAAATAAATGTGTGTGTCATTGTGAGAATTTCCTCCTGCACTTTGCCTTCTATGATGGCTCTGCACCGGATATAAATGCAGGTATTCAGACTGGCACACACACACACACACACACACACACACACACACACACAAGCCCTCTCTCCCTAACACACACACACATCACCACATACAGGTACAGAATTACTGTATTGCATGTGTGTTCGATGCACATGCATACATAGACAACACACACACTCACACACACACACACAGCATGACAAGACTCTAAAACACTAGCAGTGGCTGTCAGTGAGTGCAGTGCAGTACAGAGTGTGTGTGTGTGTGTGTGTGTGTGTGTGTGTGTGTGTGTGTACTGGCGTGCTCACCGGCGTACAGTACTCCACCATGGGGTAGTTGAGCTTGTGGCCCTTGGCAGTTCGGCCTGAGAAGAAACAGCTCTGACACACGTCATAGTTGAAGTGTTTCAGACTGCGATACCTGCAGAAAGAGACGGAGAGAGAGAGAGAGGAGAGGAATAGGGGGAGAGAAAGAAAATAAGAAAGAGTGTGTGTTACATGTGTAAAAATGCACACACACACACTTTCACACAAGCATCCCAAAAAGACCTGCTCTCAATCTGATGGGGCGGTGGTTAATCTTCCGTTAATGCATTAGCTAATTAAGAGATTAGGGCGTTGGGTCGGCACACCAAATGAGCTTGAAGGCTAACGAGCGGTTAATCCAGAGAACCGATGGCCTGAAGCGTATGCACA
>NC_063196.1:11812690-11820190 GCF_017589495.1 Alosa alosa
GAGAGGGGGGGGTGGGGGGGGGTGGGGGGGGCGGAAAGCGAGAGACAAAGGGAGTGAGAGAGGGAGAGAGAAAGGGGGGGGGGCAGGGGAGTGGGGGGGAGAAAGAGGGAATAGAAAGGAAAGAGAAAATGACAAGATAGAATAGAAAGTAGCATTGGGATAGAGGGGGAGAGATGGAGTGAGAGAGAATAAGGGAGAGAGAGAAAGAGAGAGAGGGAGGGAGGAAGAGAGAGACGGTAAGATATTTTAAATGCCCTTTTCAACTTCATCGCTTCATTGCTCATTCACACCAAAAGCCCTTCCACAGACAGTCAAACACATCAAAACACACTCGAATGCACACTCAAACATAACATGCACACACACAGACATAGACACAAAGTTAGACGGGTTAACAAAACACAAACAGACAAAAATGTAGACGGACTAACAAACACATGTGCACACAAAAAAATGAGACAGGTTAGCAAACACAAACACGCACACACACACAAACACACAAACACGTCACACACACAGAGGGTTAATTGACAGAAGGCCGCTCCTCCTGTTTGCTTTGATTCTCCACTCTAATTAGTCTGACGAGAGGCTCTCTCTAATGAGAATATGCTAAACCCCCACTACCAGAAGGCATGATCCACACACACGCGCACACACAAATGCACACACAAACACACAAAAAGATACAAATACAAACACACATACACACATTTCATTTAACACGATTGAATGAATCCACACATTTTAATAAACAAATTTGCATTGTTCATAAGTAGCCATATCACCCACTGGCATCTTTCACATATAATTACACACACACAGGTTTAACTGTGAGAATGTGGCTCTGCTGAGGGTAAAGTGGTGCGTGAACACGAGGATGTTTTTTGTAAATGACGGAGGGTGGTCAGTCTTCCAATGGTAAAAGGGATTGATTTCCCCCCTTGTTTTCTTTTGGTTGGTTGTGGTTCTAAACTGAGGTTTTAAGTAAAGGGTTTTAAAAGGCAACGTCTCTCTTTCTCCATCTCAGTTATTCCTAACAGCTCTGTCTTTAGCCAAAACATTTTCTCAAAACACTTTTAGTCTTCTCCAACAAATGAGTGAAATGAAAGAAGTCCAACAACAATGGCAAAAAAAAAAAAAAAAAACTCACTCTCTACCTCTCTTACACACATACAGACACACACAGAAACAACACGTACAGACACACACAGACTACTTTGTGTGTGCCTAATGACTCCAAACACCTGCTTAAAATTATCTACAGCAATTAGTGTGATCCTTTGGGACACCTATATCACACAGAGCTAGGCGCGCGCCTGCATGTGTGTGTGTGTGTGTGTCAGCAGTAATTTGGATGATACAGGTGATAGCTCACACCTGTCATGGCAACTGACCTTTTACTGACATATCTCACACACCCACACACTTCCACAAAACCCTGGACAATGCAGCATAAACACTCACACACAGATAACTTACGGCAAAGGGCTTTCTGCAGTCGTCGGATCTTCATGGCAGTTCTATAAGCAGAGAATCTGACGGTATTCAGGTCCGCTGCAGGCAGACACACACACAGAGCCAGAGAGACATCAGTTAGAAAGCGCTTCCGTGGACAGGTACACATACTGTGTGTGTGTGTGTGTGTGTGTGTGTGTGTGTGTGTGTGTGTGTGTGTGTGTGTGTGTGTGTGTGTGTGTGTGTGTGTGTGTGTGTGTGTGTGTGTGTGTGTGTGTGTGTGTGTGTGTGTGTGTGTGTGAGAGTGAGTGGTGAGTGAATGCTTGGAGACTAAATGATGGGGCAGCCGTGGCCTACTGGTTAGCGCTTCGGACTTGGAACCGGAGGATTGCCGGTTCGAACCCCGACCAGTAGGCATGGCTGAAGTGCCCTTGAGCAAGGCACCTAACCCTCACTGCTCCCCTCGCTCCCGCGCTGTTGTTGCAGGCAGCTCACTGCGCCGGGATTAGTGTGTGCCTCACCTTACTGTGTGTTCACTATGTACTGAGTGTGTTTCACTAATTCACGGATTGGGAGACCAAATTTCCCTCACGGGATCAAAAGAGTATATATACTTATACTTACTTGATGTTTGTGTACTTTGTATTCTTTGTGAGTGTGCTTCAGAAGTATATCAGTGTAAATCATCATATAGTTATGAGTGAGTGTGTCTGTCTGAGTGTGTTTATGTGTGAATACTGTATGTTTATCTGTGTGTGTGTGTGTGTGTGTTCATACCGAGTGAGTGATAGAGCTCTGTCATCTTGGGGTGGTCCCAACAGGTGGATTGCGTCTGGTGACTGCACAGAAGAGAGATAAAAAGACATCAGTGTGTGTGTGTGTGTGTGTGTGTGTGTGTGTGTGTGTGTGTGTGTGTGTGTGTGTGTGTGTGCATGAGTGAGAGTGATAGAGAGATAGAGAATATGAGTGATAGAGAGAGAGAGAAGAGAGGCGTGTTAAATTGGTCACATGTTATGCATTTCCAAGGTTTGTCCTTCTGTGTGTGTGTGAAGATATGTGACTCATCTCATCTCATCTCGAAAAAAAAATCCACAGGTATCTCAGCTTAAGGATATTGTTACACCACAAATTCTCATCTTAGTCCCATTTAAGCAGCAACTGCCCACACCAACAACACAACACACACACACACACAGAGGGGGACACACCTCCCACTGATGCTCGTAGGTAGTGTGTGTGTGTGTGTCTGTGTGTGCGTGCGTGTGTGTCTGGCTGTTTGTGCGTGTGTGTGTGCATGTCTGTGCTTCTGGCATTATGTTGGATGAGCTGAGCGCAACAAAAGATAAGAGAAGGCTGGCAGCCGTCTGCTGACAGCAGTCACAGGGCAGAGTGTACACAAACACGCACGGACACACACACACACGGACACACACACACAAACTGACACATACCTACAATTTACGCACATAAACATACAACATTAGCCCACAAACCTATGCACTGACAAGCACACACACACACACACACACACACACCAGGTGTTCATCATTATTCATCAAGCCCTCAGAAGAGATGCCAGCTCACATCAGAGTGAGTCACACCTTTTGGAACAGTCTGCCATGTTCTGCCGTTGTGGACTCTCAGTGGTCTTAGTATGTTTTTTCCCCACTAAATTAACACATTTTTGTTCCTGAAAACTGGAACTCTGTTTTTGGCAGCAACCATCAGTTCAGGAACAAAGCAGTATACTGGTGTGTTGTTTTGCATGCATTTCCTGCTTCAGAATTATACCAACAAATTAAAACAAGTGGAACTTTTTGTTTTGTTTTGCCATTAGAGCACCACTCCACTAGCCTGGCCATGCCAACCTATATCTCCTGTCAGGGAGCTGTCTGAAGCACAATAGTTCACTAACGTTTCCTGCAATCGGCTAGCCTAGAAATCAAGACGCGCCCCTAGCGGCAGCTGCCAGGGCTAGTCTAGCAACTCTCCGCTGGCTTGTGAGCTCCAGAAATCGAAACTTAATCAGGACATTGAAATCGCGGTATAGAGTCGCTTTGGTGGGCTTAACATAATGATTGATGGCAGAGTTGCAACGGTTTGGCTTGAATTCCCTGCTACTTGAAAACAAATATCCTATTTTGTCCTATTGCTATCTGGGCTGGGCTAACAACGCAGATGACTTCTGATTGGCTATCTCTTTGGTCTCTACCACCAACAGAAGGCACGGTCCAGATACTTTGGTTCAGAGCTGGCACCATTTTTTTCTTCTTCCAATTTCTAGAGTGGGCGTGGATGCACATAACACCCTCTGTTGATGATACATCCTTGGTTTCTGTTCAAATCTGGTGGAAATGCGGACTGGTTCACTAGATACAAGGTTCAAAGGATTCAGAATGGAACTGATTCAAGAATAAGTTCTTTGTTGGTCGCAAAACACCCTCTGACAGGCCCAATTGATGGTTGTAAAAGTCCATTTTAAAAGGAGCAACGGAAAAGAGTGGAAGAATGGAGGATATTTGACCAAATGGATACAACTTGCTCAAACTAAAAAAAAATAGATACTATTTTGACAAATGTAGATTATATTTCTGTAGAAAACAGAAAGCAAGTCACTGGGAATTATTTAACATTCTCCTGATGTTGGTATTCCCAGCACAGCCTATGTAAACTCTTCTTTTTCACCAAATGATCACAATGTCGATGCTAGTTTTTGTTAGCACGTCCGTGGGATTTATTTAAATGTTATATTAGCGCCAAGCTAGCTGTTTTATAAAGAGCTTATTTCTGTTTGCTCATCAAATGGGATTTGAAATACTGCTGAGCTAGCTGTGCAACTTAGCTCATAAAACTTAATCACACTTTTAAATATCATCATTTGTTGCCAGCTCTGGTTGAAAAAAAAAAATCAACTGAGCTTGCTAGAGATAGAGTTGTGCTCTCTAGTTGTGTATAGAAAAAATGGAAAAAGTAGAAACAAACTCACAGCCTCCCATTCAAAAGACAAAGGGGCCCTATGAAACACACACATACACACAAATCTCAGAAACCAAAAGCAACATTAACACAACAACATACTGTAACACTAGCTTCCACACAGACACAAACACAGACACACACACAGACACAAACACACACACACACACAGACACACAACTCTCTGCAGACAGAGGATTACACTGTCTGTGAGATCCGGTAGCAGGGCCTGTCTCCTAATCCACGTCCTCATTTCACAGCCACAATGAGGCAACAGAGACATCTCCTGACAACACACACACACACACACACACACACCTTACACATGCACAGATGACATGCAAATGCACACTTCTCTCAGCAATCGTGTCAGTTTACAGTTTATATGCAAGCACACAGTCACATACACACACACACACACACACACACACACACACATATGAATGCAATGTCTGGATCCCATTATGCACGGTTCAGAGAGAGTGAAATAGACTATATTGTATTTAGGCAGTCAAACAGCAACTTCCTAGTCTACTCTGGAGATAGTGTGTGTGTGTGTGTGTGTGTGTGTATGTATGTATGTATGTATGTATGTGTGTGTGTGTGTGTGTGTGTATGTATGTGTGTGTGTGAGAGAGAGAGATTGTGAGTGTGTGTGTGAGTGTGTGTGTCCATGGGCTTGTTAAAGCTGCATGTGAAATGACCAAACTGGTCCCAAATGAGAAACCGAGAGCTCATCTTTTGTCCTCCTTATCCATCACACACACACACACACTCCTTCTCCTCTCTAGCGGAGCGGTTCTGTTCCACCCGGTTCCCCGTGTCTCTGGTGTGGGGAGCTAGGGCTCAGATCCCATCAGACCAGATAGACAGACGACAGGCTACAGATGTTAGCTAGCGCCACCGTCAGCATTCACACTAACACACAGACACACACACTCTTCATCAACCCATCCACCAGTCAGTCTCCAGGCAGCGGTGGGAGTCACCGTCACCGGCTCAAAGCCCCAACCAGCCGAGGAATCAAATAATTAAAGTTCCACTCTCTCTCCTGCTCTTTCTCTCTCTCTCTCTCTCTCTCTCTCTCTCTCTCTTTTGGTTCCTCTCTGGAGAACAGGAGACTCAATTCGATGGATCTTCATGAATAAAGATGCCAGGCTGGCTTTGCGAACACTTGAATGAGTATGCACAAAAACAAAAAACACACACACACACACACCAGACATGGGGGACTCAAGTCACATGACTTGACTCGAGTCAGACTCGAGTCACATTTTTTAAGACTTGAGACTTGCTTGATCAACATGTATAAAAGACTCGACTTGACTTTGACTTGCTATTCATGACTTGAGACTTGACTTAGGCTACGTTTATATGGTGACGATGAAAAGAGAAGACGCAGAAGTGTCGTCTCTCTTCATTTTTTTATTTGCGTTTAGACGAGCATTCTCAGAGGGAAATCTTTGTTTATATGAAGACGCAAGAGTGTGTGATATTCGATTGGATATGCATTCCAGACCGCTGGGTGGTGGTGTGATAGAACCCGGCACGTCCGCGCAGACATTCTAATTTGACAGTTTAGCCAGAGAGGTAATCAAGGATCTTTGGTTTAGCCGTTTTAGACGGAGACGAATTAGATCTTCAAACTCTACACTCTGGAAGGAGTCTTCAGATTTTGCATCTTCAAGCCCGATGGCGGGTCGCCGTGTAAACAAAAAGGCACTTATGATAAAATATTTTGTCGTCTTCCTTTGCAATCGTTCTCGTATAAACGGCCCCTTAGACTTGAGACAAATGACTTTTTATTTTTTTTCATAGATATTAAGGAGTTAACTTCACGATTTTAGAAAATCTGCTTAGGTGCTGTTTGCACGTCCACGCCGGCTTAACCTGTCATTGTACCAAGTGACGCGCGGCCCGACAGACCAACAGCAAGTGCCAGATCAAATGAGACAGACTGAGGTAGGCTAACTTGCAAATATGGAAGGCTCTACGTTTATACCAAAATATAATAATGTTTGGCTTCACAGATGATGTATCTGACAAGTCAAAGGAGAAATGAACAGCAGTCTGCAGGTGTGCAAAATAGCGACGTTCATTTTCACCACGTTGATTTTCATCCAAAGTTAGTCGTGTTAGAAACCTAACGTCAAATTTGAGGCATGTTAAGATACAAGGATACAAGGATACAAGGAAGTTTATTGTCACATGCATATAGTTACTGGATGTAAGAAATGCAGTGAAATTATGTCTGGTGTCAGCCTATTTGTGCATTTATGGGGGTAAAAAGTGCAGTAGAAGAGGGGTTTAGTAGATTAAGTGACAAGGGCTGCATAAGAAAGGTGGGGGAGGATTGGGATTGGGGGCCAACAAGGAGCACCCAAGAGCAACAGGGGCAAGGAAAAACTCCCTTACCAAGGGAAGAAACCTTGGGCAGATCCACAGCTCAAGGGGGGCTAACCCAACTGCCAGGGGTCTTGGTGTGTGTGTTGGGGGATGACAAGGAGATGGGATAGTGTGCTGTGTATGTGGGGAGAGGGCAGTGTGCAATATGTGTGTTGGAGAAGCTTCCTCATGAGACAATGTGCTGTGTATTGGGGGCTGGGGGGAGGAGGGGGGGCAATGTGCTGTAAGTATGTTGGGGATGTGTGTTGGAGAAGCTTCCTGATGAAATAATGTGCTGTGTATGTAGCGGAGAGGGGGGGGGCAGTGAACTGCAAGTATGGTGAAGGGACTTACTATTGCAAGCAGAGTACTGTATGTATGATGTATGTGAGTGACAGTGATACCAGTAACGCGTTACTTAGTAACTTAGTCTATTTTGACCACTTTTTTTGGTAACGAGTAATCTAACACGCTACTATTTACAAACCAGTAATCAGATTAAAGTTGCTTATCTAAATCACTGTGCGTTACTATTTTTGTCATTTTTCTTAGTAAAAAGATATATTCTTTGCTTTCTTCTTGTCTCGGGAATTAACGTCATGTAGGCTATGCCAACCTTTTCAGCATGAGGACAACTCATGTGTAAAACCACGCAGCGACACAAACGTAAACAACAATGGAGGG
>NC_063196.1:11825190-11827690 GCF_017589495.1 Alosa alosa
CTGCGTGGGCCAGCCGCAGCTCCAGCGCGTCCATGCGGCTCTGCAGCTCCTGCATGCGCTCCAGCACCGTCTCCACGCGGCCCTGCCAGCCTGTCGGGCCGCCGGGTAACGCCCCCCAGCCACACACCTCCCTCGGGCCTGCTTGGCGACCGCTGACAGACGTGCCGCACGCTCCTCCGGGGTCGGCTCTGACGGACACACATGGACACACACGGACACACACACACAAAAACAATACACACAGTTAGAAAAACACACCATCAAATACTGAACACACACAGCGTACAGCTGGTCATAATATAGAGAGGCTGATTGACACCGTTAATTTAACAGTTTGTTTTCTTAACACTGCACAGTTCCTGAGAACTAAACTGAGGAATAAAAACCTGCTAAGTAAAGACCTACATCTTTCCTAGTGTTAGCAGTGTTACTGAAGAGGAGATTTGGAGTGTGTATCTGTTTATCTTCATCAGTGTTACTGAAAAGGAGATTTTGAGTGTGTTTATCTTTATCAGTGTTACTGAAGAGGAGATTTGGAGTGTGTATCTGTATCTTTATCAGTGTTACTGAAGAGGAGATTTGGAGTTTGTACCTGTATCTGTTTATCCTTATTTATTTAGCAGACACTTTTATCCAACTAATGTCATTCGGCTAACAGTGTTGGTATGACTAACGTTTCATCTTAAGTGTGCTCGCTTGGGATTCTCTGCATCCTGTTCAGTTGAGCACCAATGAGAAACAGGAATGGCTTGTCTTTTGTGTGTGTGTGTGTGTGTGTGTGTGTGTGTGTGTGTATTTGTGTCACACTCCTCTCCACCTCCTTTGTATGTGTTGTTGCAATGTCAACTGTGATATGAAGATTCCACACACACACACACACACACTTTCAATTACCCAAGGTTGTCTTGTCTGTGTGTGTTTAATTTCTGCATGCAGTGTGACATACACTCCACACACACACACACACACACACACACACGGAGCAGACGTTAACACCCTGTCTTGTCTGCAAACCTTACAATCAGCATAGATAATAACTCTGTTACTATGACAGCATATTTTACAGCAGAGTTCCTTTGATGTGAAACCACTGTGCAATCGCCATGTCACGACAGAAATTCAGAAAGAGATTCCACAACTCTCCTCTTTGAACCATCACTGGTCTTTAAGGACAGTGTGTGTGTGTGTGTGTGTGTGTTGATGGGTGAGTATTACAAGTGCTTCTCTATAGGCGGTTCATGGATGGGGATTAGCATATGTGTGTGTTTGTATGTGTGTGTAAGTTTCTAGTGGGAACAAATGTGAGTGTTCTGTCTCACCAGTTTTGGGCTAGAGGTGTCTTCAATGGCTACTTTGATCCCTTTATGGGCTGTGTGTGTGTGTGTGTGTGTGTGTGTGTGTGTGTGTGTGTGTGTGTGTGTGTGTGTATAGAGACTCAACTATTTTGGGCTGAGGCATCTTGCGTGGCTCCTCTGGTCCCTCTATGGGCTGTGTGTGTGTGTGTATGTGTGTGTGTGCGCGTGTGTGTTTGTGTATGTGTGAGAGTGTGCGTGTGTATGTGTGAGTGTGTGTGTGTGCACCTGTGTGTTTGTGTGCATGCGTGTGTGTGTGTATGTGTGAGTGTGTGTGTGTGTGCGCGCGTGTGTGTTTGTGTGTGTGTGCGCGCCTGTGTGTTTGTATGTGTGAGTGTGTGTGTGTGTGTGTGTGTGTGTAATCTCACCTGTTTTGGGCTGAGGCGTCTTGCGTGGCTCCTCTGGTCCCTCTATGGGCTGGTCAGCCAGGAAGGCTCTAGCCTGTTCCAACGCACCCACGACCACCGGCTCCTGATCCTGGAGCTCCGCACGCAGACCCTACACACACACACACACACACACACACACACACACAATCTCATTAACAAGGGGTCGATGACTGGCACGCCCTCACATAACCATAAGGCCTAATCACCACGGGCCGATCAAGGGTATAATGATGTTTCTCCCCAATAATGAGAGATAAAAAAAAGTTCAAAGTGATGGCTGTTCAGAACACACTCCATAAAGCATGGTCATGGGGGAATATACAGGAAATATGAATATGGAAAAACCAGACACACTCCTACTGGTCAACACACACACACACACACTCTCAGAGACTGCATTCCATTGGATGGATGAAGTATATTTCAGGAAGGTTACACCACAAACAAGGTCATTCTTCCCTGATAATGTGTTACAGGCGCACAGGGATGATTTTCGCCGCCGGTGCATAGTGATGATGTAAGAGATGACTTGGGAACAGATATCCCAAGGTAGCCCATGTGTGGCGGTGGACCACCTCAGGCAAAAAGCTGCCACTAAAACGCTGGCTAATAGAATTAATGTGCCGATAAAAGGAATGGGGGGGGGGGGGAAGCTATTTTGACTGAGACTCTGAGACACTAGCCAGAAGCAATTCACAATCTGGACACACACACACAGACTGAATTAAAGGTGTCACTCTCTAATTGAGTCTATTATTA
>NC_063196.1:11830190-11835190 GCF_017589495.1 Alosa alosa
CTTCATTTAATAATGTTGATCAATGGCTTTAATTCCCAGTATGCTGAGCTTGGGCTTTAATACAATAATGTGCTGCTGATCCATAAATACTTCAGTGGAGGGCCAATGAAGGGGAGATAGAAACACAATTTCTCTCTCTCTCTCACACACACACCCTCTGCATGCATAGGAAACACTCCCACACACAGACATACATTATACACATGGCCCAGTTTGTGTGTGGTCATCCTATGAGTCTGTGAAAACATGTTGTGTTTAATTAACTTCCCGCCTGGACACACACACACACACACACACACACACACACACACACACACACACACACACACACACACACACACCTCACACATTTGATCCTCTGATACAAGCGTAATTATGGTCACTGGCCTACAGCCGCTCTCAGATGTTCTTTTATCCTTTCCTTCTGGCCAATACCCTTGGAGGCACTTTACCTTTCCCCTTCTCTCTCTCTCCCTCTCCCCCTCTCTCTCCCTCTCTCTCCCTATTCTCCTTCATCCCACTTTTTTTCGTTAGCCCTGTTCAATTCTCACTCTCTCTCATTCTCCTCTTTCTTCCTTCCTCTGTCTCTCCCCCTCTTTTATCTGAATCCCCCCTTCATTTAAGTGGCTTACACTCTTTTATCTGTCTGTCTGCCTCTCTCTCTCTCTCCCTTCATCATGTTTTATTTCCATCTCTCTTTTTTTTTTTCCCTCTCTCTCTCTCTCTCTCTCTCCTTCCTCTCTCTGGACAGACGGGGGGATGCCCCTCCCAGCCATGGCAAAGCCTCAACTCTTCACTACCCTCAGTCCAATCCTTATACAGGCAAAGACAGCTGTGGACGTGTCTCTGTGTATGAGTATCTGTGCCTGTGTGCATGTGAGTGTGTGTGTGTGTGTGTGTGTGTGTGTGTGAGAGTGTGTGAGTGTGTGTGTGTGTGAGTGTCTGTGCGCATGTGAGTGTGTGTCTCAGTATGTGTGTGTGTGTGTGTCTGTGAGTGTGTAGTCTTACAATCTGAAAGAGAGAGATTACAATGGCTCTGGATTGAAACTTTGGGTAAAATATGAATATAACTGGAAACGCTATTGAGGGAAAGAACAAAAGATTCTGTTTCATGCAAAACCCAGCCGCTCAGACAGTCAGTCATTTCTCCGTCTCGTATGCTCACTTATACAACATGCAGTAGTAGTAAATACAATTTAATGTGTACCTTTACAACAGTGTGTGTGTGTGTGTGTATCTGTGTGTGTGTGTGTGTGTGTATCTGTGTGTGCAAACATGGATGTGTATGCAAAGGCATCTGGATTTGCAAGTGTCTGGGTGATTTGTGTGTGTATGAGTATTTAAATGTATGAGTATTTAAGTATATGAGTGTGTATATGGGTCTGTGTGCGTGTGTATCTGTGTGTGCAAACATGGATGTGTATGCAAAGGCATCTGGATTTGCAAGTGTCTGGGTGATTTGTGTGTGTATGAGTATTTAAATGTATGAGTATTTAAGTATATGAGTGTGTATATGGGTCTGTGTGTGTGTGTGTGTGTGTGTATCTGTGTGTGCAAACATGGATGTGTATGCAAAGGCATCTGGATTTGCAAGTGTCTGGGTGATTTGTGTGTGTATGAGTATGTAAATGTATGAGAATTTAAGTATATGAGTGTGTATATGGGTCTGTGTGTGTGTGTGTGTCGACATCAAAGACAGGACCCCCGCTGTCTGTGGTGTAAGAGACAATCAGATTTCCTCAGCACTTTCCTCAGGGGAATGGGTGATGAAATGATGGAGGTGTGTGTGTGTGCGTGTTGTGTGTGGGCATGCGCATGTGTGCGTACCGTGCAGTGTTTCTGCTGTTGTAGCAAGGTAGGCACGTCTCCTCCAATGGGCATCTGCTTGTTTAGCTCCTCCTCCTTCAGGCAAAGCCACGCCCACAGCTCCTCAAGCTGGGACAGAAGTCCCGTCACACGCTCCGTACTGGCCTCTAGATGAGCCCTGTACACACACACACACACACACACACACACACACAATTAAACGGTGATTGTGATGTACTATGTGGTGATTGTGAAGTACTATGCGATAAACAGTGTGTGTGTGTGTGTGTGTGTGCCCACCGCAGGCCTCAGCACTAAGCTCAGTCTGTAATTATTTGACTTCTCTAATTACGCTGTAATGGTTGTCAAATAAACCCACTAATAGCTGCCTATAAACATGAGTTAGAGAACGCATCTCTATATCCCTCTCTTCACACTCCTCTGTAATCCCCCACTCAATTGCTCTCTCTCTCTCGGTCTCTCTCTCTCTAAGTGTTTTTCTACCTTTTTATACATGTATATCTCCATCTCTTTCTCCCACTCACTCCCTCCCTTCGGCACTACATCCATTTGGAAGTAGAGGATTCATACACAACTGTCTCTTACCTTGCATGATTTAGTCCCTATGCAGAATACCATACAGACTCTGTGAATGAGTGTGCGTTTATATTTGTGTATGTTCTAATACACAGTGTGTGTGTGTGTGTGTGTGTGTGTGTGTGTGCGCGTGCGTACATGTGTGTGTGTGTGATGGGTATTGATAGGTGTCAGTATGTGTACTGACTGTCTCTGTGTGTGTGTGTGTGTGTGCGTGCGTGTGATGGGTATTGATAGGTGTCAGTATGTGTACTGACTGTCTGTGTGTGTGTGTGTGTGTGTGTGTGTGCACGCGCGTGTGTGTGTATGTATTGATGTCTGTGTATGGTGTATGTGATGTGTACTGATAGGTGTCAGTATATGTACTGACTGACTGACTGTGTGTGTGTGCACGTTTGTGTGTTGATGTGTGTGTATGTGTATTGATGTGTGTGTGTGTGTATGTGTATGTGTATGTGTGTGTGTGTGTATGTGTGTGCGTACCGTATGTTGGTGCTCTTGGCCTTGAGGTCGCCCCATCGCTGGTTCATGTCGTCCAGGCGCTGCTGGAGGAAGGCCGCTTCGTCGGAGCCACCCAGGGCCCGCAGCATGCGGCCTTTCCCCCCGTCCACACTCTTAAATATATCATTATGGGCATCGATCTCCGCCTGGATGTCCTGCACATAGATGGACGAAGAGAAAGAGAGAGATTTAACATCCTTACATATGACTGACTCATTAAGAGACATGCTACCAAAAAGGAGAACAGTCTTAAAGACACACAGACACACACAGACACAGACACACAGACACAGACACAAGTCTTAAAGTTATTATAATTGTGAGCATTTACAGCATCTCCACCTGGGATGGTCTGCATACAGCACAGGGAAAGAGATGGAGAGAGAAAGAGGGGAGAGGGAGAGAGAGAGAGAACAGGAGAGGTACTGTAGGGAGGAAGGGAGAGAGATGGAGAGAGAAAGAGAGGGAGCAATAGATGGAGAGGGAGCATATGAGTGGAGAGAGAGTGACTTATAGCAGGAAAGGTAGGGAGGAAGGGAGAGAGAGATGGAGAGAGAACGAGGGGAGAGAGAGAGAGTGAGTTATAGCAGGAAAGTATAAGTATAAGTATATATACTCTTTTGATCCCGTGAGGGAAATTTGTTCTCTGCATTTATCCCAATCCGTGAATTAGTGAAACACACTCAGCACACAGTGAACACACAGTGAGGTGAAGCACACACTAATCCGGAGCAGTGAGCTGCCTGCCACAGCGGCACTCGGGGAGCAGTGAGGGGTTAGGTGCCTTGCTCAAGGGCACTTCAGCCGTGGCCTACTGGTCAAGGTTCGAACCGGCAACCCTCCGGTCACAAGTCCGAAGTGCTAACCAGTAGGCCACGGCTGCCCTTAAAGGTAACGGAAGGGTAGGGAGGAAGGAGAGAGAAATGGAGCGGTGGTCAGAGAGAGGGAGGGATTTAGAGAGAGAAGTTTAACATCCTTTCACAGAACCAGCCTACTGAATCCCATCCTTCCATCTTTAGGAGCTGGGCTACTGACAGGCTTCCCTCCCTCAGATACACAGGCAGGATGTTACCCAGGACCAACCCCACTGCCTCACACTTTACAACACTTCACAACACCTGGAGGGAAGGGGGGTAGAAACCGAGGGGGGGTGGAGAGAATAAAAGGAAAACAGAGAAAGGTAGAAAGAGAGGAGAAAGAGGTAGAGGGATGAAAACAGGGAAGGAAAGAGAGAGATGAAGAGAGAGAGGGAGAGAGCAAAACAGGGAGCAAGGGAAAGATAAAAAAAATCAGGAGAAAAGCATGGACACTGTGTGTGTGTGTGTGTGTGTGTGTGTGTGTGTGTGTGTGTGTGTGTGTGTGTGTGTGTGTGTGTGTGTGTAAACGTGAGGGTGACCTCTGAAACAACATAGATCAGACAAACGGTGTAATCCTCAAGAACATAAGGGTGGAAAAAGCATTTCAGGACACACACACACACACACCAACTTAATCTCTCACACATCACAGGCTACACGATTACAACTTATATCGCTGAAAACATTCACTAATGTCCCTCTACAGATCACAGAGAGAGAGAGAGAGAGAGAGAGAGAGAGAGAGAGAGAGAGAGAGAGAGAGAGAGAGAGAGAGAGAGAGAAAAAGGGTATACAGATGTCGCTTCATGCCTGGGTCCTTTCCAGCTCATTTGCAAAGTGCTCCCCACTCCACTGCACCTCCCTCTGCTGCTCTCTCTCCTCTCTCTCTATACAGTATCTAATATATATATATATCCCTCCCTCCCTCTCTTTCTCTCTCTCTATCTATCTCTCTCCCTTCAGCACTTTAAGACTACAGAGATTACACCACACTGCTGAAAGCTCCTCTCCTCTTTTCTCTTTCTCTCATATACTCAGACACACACACACACACACACACACACACACACACACACACACTTTCAAACAGCTTGTTAAACATGTATACTATAACAGTGTTGGCCTGAAGTATTAAAGAAGTAATACATTATGCCGGAGTCTGTTTGCTAGAGCTTTAACGTTTTTCACTTTTATCCGCAAAACTGTACTCACACACACACACACACACACACACACACA
>NC_063196.1:11840190-11847690 GCF_017589495.1 Alosa alosa
TCTCCAAAGACTCCCACAGTCGTATTCTGCCCAAAACGAGCGAATGTAAATTGTCTCCTGACTGATTGCTTTCTTGGCTGCACTGCGTCTCGTGCAGAGACCAACTGAAGCGCATTTCTCTTTTAGGCTTTGTCTGGGCCATAGCGAGGCTTACAAATGTGATTAAAATGGAGTGGGGTAGGGGTGGGGGTGGAGTTATGTGCGAATATTTTTAGGCAGCCAATGTCACAATGTCAACATGATCATTTTCCATTTGCACTCTTTCATTGAAAATATGGGATTTGAAACGCACTGGAGCTGGCGTCTGCTGCATACTAAGTCCATGTTGTTTGATGAGTGAAAGATCTACACAGCAGTTGGTACCAACGTTTATAGCAAACAGAGGTAAGTTGATGCTGGGACAAAGTCATTTCATGGTGATTTTTTTTTTTTTTTTTTTTTTTTGAAGGGGGGGGGGCAATAGCCCAAGAGTGATTAAAGACATTAATTAGTTTTTGTAATCTTCAAATAAACAACATTAAGTTCAGATTGGTCACGCTTACACAATCTACAGTATTGCAGGCAAAGTGTGTGTGTGTGTGTGCGCACGTTTGTGTATTTGTGTAGACGGGAGAAGGTCTGGATAATGCAGGACAACCCTACACACACACACACACACACACACACACACACACACACACACACACACACACACACCAACAATAATACAGTGAAACAACTCAGAAAGTCAATAAAAGGACATAAAAAAGATAAAACCCTATCACCAATTAAAGATAAACAATACACCCCCTGGTAACTGAAATCAAAGATGGCTATTCTCCCATTTCTTTCCAATTAGCTATCTAATAAAAAGCATATTCCACCATAATATGACACTTCACAAGAGTCTTTGGGAGGACACAGATAAAAGAGAGAAAGAGAGAGAGAGAGAGAAGTCAGTGAAAAGAGAGAGAAGGCAGAGACAGAGAGAGATAAGAGAAACGCAAGCCAGAAATGAGACATCACTCATATGAAGGAAGACAGAAATAGATGTCTGTCCATGTCTTTCGACAGTACTGAGACGACTATATGTAGGAAACGCATCTAAAGAGAAGAGATGGGAGGCTGAGGAAGGGCAGCTCATGTGGGATGGGGGGTGGGGGCATTCAGGAGTGGACACGCAGACGGGATAGGGGGCAACCTCCACATGTCTGCTGCTGTATCTGCTCACTGGACATTACTAGATGCATTGGCATTTACTACTAGTATTCTACACACACACACACACACACACACACACACACACACACACACACACACACACACACACACACTCAAGCTAATAAAACTCATGCCAAGGTGACTGGGTTTGACAGCAGATCCTGCACACATTGGATATGTGTTACATTATGTAACATACATTATACATGCAGGTATATAACACAATGCTCTAATATGGTTCTGTTGTGGCTAATAAAACATCTGTGGGTTTGACAGCAGGTGCTGCTTTCTCCGGGGTGGCCAAATGTCTGGTGATGCCCTGTGCCCTGCTTGTTACCCTAGACCACAACACACACACACACACACACACAGACACACACACACACAGACACAGACACACACACACACACACACACACACACACACACACACACACAGTCTGCCCCTGTCCTGTTGCCTGGCCTGCTTGTCCTCCTACACCTGATATCACTGCACTGACACCAGGAGTGCGAGTGCACCCAGCTTGGAGCCTGGAGCTGTGTGTGAGTCTGTGATAATGCTACGGAGGAAGACATGACAATAAAGGAGGAGGGAGAGAGAGAGAAATGGATGGAGGGAGAGAGAGAGAGATGGATGGAGGGAGAGAGAGAGAGAGAGAGAGCAAGAGTGAGAGAGAGATGGAGGGAAAGAATGATGATAAAGTATAAATCTGCAGGATGGCTGTCTGGTTGAAAAAAGAGAGAGCATGAGAGTGAGAAAAACAGGAGGAAAAAAAAGGAGGAAAAAGAGTATGAGAGGCAGAAGAGATGCAGGAGAGAGAGAAAAGAGGGAGGGAGAGAGAGAGAGAGAGAAAAGCTGCACACAAGGAACATAAATCTAAATCCTAATCCTTGTGGAAATGATTAGACATTTCAGCCGCACTCTTTCTTTTTGATCACTCACTCCCTCCCTCTTTCTCCGCCTTTTTCCTCCACTCCATTTCTGAACATTGTGGCAGTGAAAGGGCCAATGCATTGTCTCTCTCTCTCTCTGTGTGTGTGTGTGTGTGTGTGTGTGTGTGTGTGTGTGTGTCAGTGTGAGAGTGTGCGCATGTTTGTTTGTTTGTTTGTTTGTGTGGCTAATGTTTGATCTGATCAGAATGGCTTGTTGTCATTCACAACAGTTACCCTTGGCAACATCTCAATTCACCAACGCAACACACACGCAGACACACACACACACACACACAGGCAAGCTGTTGCAGGACTTTTATAATTTGTTGCTCTGGCTTGATTTGCTGCCGTGTTTTAGGATGATTTGAAGCTTCTGTGTTTCATTTGCTAATTAAACGGAAAAGCAGAGATGGAGCAAGAACAGGATGGAGGGAGTGAAGGATGAGGGAGAGGAGGAAAGAGAGAGAGTGTGAGAGAGGAAGAGAAAGAGAGAGAAAGGGAGAGAGAGTTTGTTGCCCCATGCAGAAAAACTGTGTGTGAGTATGTGCTCATGGGGGGTGCGTCTCCGCTGTTATCTCTATATTGGATCCGAGATAAAGCACAAATGTCTGACCATATACACACACAAGCAAACACACACACACACACGCACGCACGCACGCACATGCGCACAGCCGCACATGCACACACAGACTTAAGATGCACCGATCAGCCAAACCTGCTAAAATTAAATCATCCACCTGCCACTCACCCTAACCAATGGTTTTCTCTGGTTTACATATCCACAAGAGACCCCCATCAATCAGCACAATCATTCTAGCTCTCAACGTTATTAAATGTGATGATACAGTAAAATATTACACAGAAGCTGGCTGTTTTAAGGCTACTTGAACATTAATTTAAAGTGAAACACACACGATGCCTCCCAGTCTGTTAGCTGTCTTGCCACCATCACTGGTTAAGAAAGGATCCCTGCAGCTGTGTAGCCTAATGAGATTGTGCAAATTATGTTTTAAAAATGTTCATATTTCACAGAATATAGTTAATATTTTACTCATTAAAGATTTATTTCATCCACCCGCGACCCGTCTGCAATTAATCAGAATGTTATTTTTTTTTATGACTGGGCCTGCCCGCCCTGTAGATTATCCGCAGTGTCCGCACATATCACCAACATCCACGCATCTCTGTGCCTGCTCTCTCACTCACACATGGGCACACATGCACTCACATAAACACAGGCAAAACAACACACGACATAAATACTGAAATGATAACAGAAAAAGCATCTCTCACACACACACACACACACACACACACACACACACACACAGAGGTCAGTGGGGATGTCACAAGCAGGGACGGAAGGGATGAACTATTGAAATGGCACAATGCTAGAGGAAAAACAACACCTAAAAGCCTTTCTAACACCCTCACTCCCTTTCACACTCACTCTCTCTTTCTCTCTCCCTCAATCCCTCTCTTTTCTCTCTCTCTCTCTCCCTCACTACCATTCTCAGTCTGTCACTTCCCCTCTCCACCTCTCCCCTGCTTCCTGCACTTTCCATCATTGCCATCTGTACCATTAGTTTTAGTTATTTAGTTATTATGCCTCTCTCTCTCTCTCTCTCTCTCTCTGTGTGTGTGTGTGTGTGTGTGTGTGTGTGTGTGTGTGTGTGTGTGTGTGAGACAGAGAGAGATGTGTGTGTGTGTGTGTGTGTGTGTGTGTGTGTGGTGTGTGTGTGTGTTGACAACGACTGCTTGTACTGTATGTGGAAAGGTAGGAGGTGGATAGAGAAGGTTTCTAAAGAAGTTGAGATGAGTGTCTCTATGTTAGTCATTAATGAACAAAAACACAATCGTCTGTCACACACACAAACAAACCATTTGTCTCCCTGCACCCTCCATGCCCCCCTAAACACACACACACACACACACACACTAATGGCTGTGCATGTAAAGACGTGGGCACTCCTCAACCTTTCACCTTTGACGCTGATTTTGGAGCAAACTCATTAACTGGAACACCACAGGGCCACAAACACAATATTTCTGTGTGTGTGTGTGTGTGTGTGTGTGTGTGTGTGTGCTTGTGGGTGAGAAATAAAAGGAAAAGTGTGTGTGTGTGTGTGTGTGTGTGTGTGTCTTTGGGCTGTGAGGTTGACTGTGGCTGGTAATTAAAATCTGTGCCCTTTGGTTACAGAAACATACATGCACACACACACACACACACACACACACACACACACACACAGTGATCGAACTCACCAGGCGGCAATGTTGTTGTGCCCTTTGGTTACACACACACACACACACACACACACACACACACACACACAGGTCCCCTTAGGACAACAAATGTCCTTTAAAGTCTTTAAAGAAAAAAAAATATCACTGCTGGCACTGGTTTGAAAGTGCTCTATCATTAACACACACACTCTCTTCTCACACACACACAAACACCACGGATCCCCTACAGATGTTGAACACACAGGTACAATATCTGCCAAAAAAGACAGAATGTGCAGAATGTGTGTGTGTGTGTGTGTGTGTGTGTGTGTGTGTCTGTGTGCCCAAGAGAAAAAGTATGCATACATGTTCATGTCTAAATCTGGTGCAGTCTTTACGATAACAGTCCCACAGTGAAAGCAACACACCAATAATTTGTTTCCAAAAAAACATTAAAACTTTAAATCTACACAGACTAATTTATTATTCTCGCTCACACACACACACTTCATTCACTCTCAACAGAAACAGAAACACACACACACACACACACACTTCGTTCACTCTCTCTATACTCTCTCTATTGCCAATACATACGAGTTCCTCCACCACTTAA
Source organism: Alosa alosa (assembly GCF_017589495.1). Taxonomy (NCBI): domain Eukaryota; kingdom Metazoa; phylum Chordata; class Actinopteri; order Clupeiformes; family Clupeidae; genus Alosa; species Alosa alosa. The sequence continues at coordinate 11,845,168 of NC_063196.1, forward strand.
CCGGACACACAGACACACACACTGGACCTAACATAACAATAGAATAGACAAAGTGAAAGTCCTCTCTCAACAGAAACACAAACAGAAACACACACACACACACACACACACACACACACACACACAATGTATACTAATGCTCTGGGCCTTGTATTAAATCATCTTACAATAACAATAGCTGACTACTCAACACAAGGTTGTCTGTCTAGGAAATGATATACGACCATATACACACATACATCCTAACTTACGCTCTACCTCCCTCTAGCATACACACACACGCACACACACAAACACACACGCACACATAGATGCACGCACACACTCAATCACAAACACATACACACACAGATGCACAAATGCACTCCATCACAAACACACACACACACAGACACAGATACACACACACACACAGATTCATATGGCCCCTTTGGCCCTTGCCTCTGCTCTCAGAGTTGAATGATGGCTCAGGGTTGCCAGATTGGAGCAGGATCCTTGTGCGGGTGATAAATTGAGTAAACACACACATTAGGGGAGATGAAGAGCTCTGTCATCACCACATATCAGCTCACACACACATGCTCACAAACAAACACACACACACACACACACACACACACCCTCTCTCACACTACAGACACACTATACACCCACACACCAAATGCGTAGACACACGTTCATGAGCATACAATTCTGCGGTTCCCATTGAGATCTATATAAACTCTATGACTACATATGATTGCCTTTCATATCAAGTTAAAGTTAGAGTTGACTTATATATAGCAGATGGATTTCTCCATAGCGACAGACTCACGACAGCGGGTTCGGGAATCAAACCTGGGTCAATCGACTGATTGTCAGTCAGTGGCGTTAACGCCGCTCCCTCATGAACACCCACGTACACACTAAGCACATAGACACCCTCAAATATAGCAAACACACAGACCTATACACGCAGCGCACGCATTCACCAACAAACACTGACGCGCACACATGCATGCATTGCACACACACTCAAACACACACACATACAGACACACACAGACACACACGCTGGAAATGGTTAAGGTGAAATGCGCCAAACGAGAAAGGAGGAGAGTGAGAATAAGAACGGGGATAAAGCAGGATGTGGAGAGAAGATGAGACTGGGAGAGGGATGGAATACACACACACACATACACGTGCACACACATGCACACACATGCTGAGAGTAGATGAAAGAGAGAGAAATGGAAAACACGCACACATGCACTGAGAGAAGAGGAGAGAGGGAGTGAGGGAAAGAGAGAAGGAGGGATGGTAAATGACAGTGGGGTTTAAGTTGTCTCCGTGTTGCGTCTCCCTGCCAGCTTTCAAAATCAAAACGCAATCCCCTCCTCATCATCCCACACACACACACACACACCATCTCATCTTCTCTCTCAGAGCAGATGGATCAAGGCTTCATCCCTTCAACCCAAAAACAACAGGATTGCTGATTCCCCCCGCATTTACATCTGAGAAACGAGACAGGGATAAAGGTCACACACACACACACACACACACACACACACACACACACACACACGAGCAGCTCTGCATACTCAAGCAAAGCAGACTAACTTTGTTAAGAGTAGATTTGTGTGTACAGACAGACAGACAGAAACACACACACACACACACACACACACAGGTAGAAGACTGCCTCTGGTGAGTGCATATCTGTGCATATAAGTCTCTTCTCCTCGCTGTGCATATACCTGTAGTTTGTGCGCGCTGTCTGGACACAGACTGCAGGTTCCCGTAAACACAGCCCCTCCATTACCACCGACTCGGCCACCCATTAGACAGTTCAATGCCAATCTCCAGCCTGCTCCTAAGCCCACCCCAGAGAATCTGCCCCACACACTCTACGCTGGAACTACTGGACTGCTCAAACCACCCTGGACTTAAGTGTGCTTAGACTTGGACTATAATAATATAAAGTTATCATGCAATGCACAGATATATACGTATCTTTAAGGTATTTAGAGTTTCAGCATTCTTTCCAATAGGCGGTTACATGATCATTAATAATCTACCGTTACATAAGCCTGCGCTGACCTGAACTCTCCCTGCATGGAATCACAAAGACAGGTGCAAGAAGGACACTGGCAACACAGCTTGACCAATGCCTACACAACATACACTAACACTGGAATTACAAACACGCCAGACACACACCAGATTAGCCTTCACAACACACAAGCAAAAAAACAAAAACCCTGGATGAGCAGACAAAGGTGTGTGCTGACATACTCAACACCCCCTCATCTGTCCTCAGAGAGGGGTTATAAAGTTAGAGGCAGACTGCTAGCCTGAATCAGCATCCACACACAACAGATTATACACACAGCACTGATCCAAGACAAAAGGAAGGTGTGTGTGTGTGTGTGTGTGTGTGTGTGTGTGTGCTTTATAAGAGGTCTGTGTGTGTGTGTGTGTGTGTGTGTGTGTGTGTGTGTGTGTTACATGTGAGTGAGGGCTGAGTAAGAGAGAGGGGCC